>NW_017253293.1:0-35407 GCF_001299255.1 Cyphellophora attinorum
CTCTGCCGGACCCTTGGTTGTTGTTGTTGTTTCGTTGGCCAGCCGGGCCGGCATTGTTCCTCGCCGCTGTGTTACTACCTCTTTGCCCTTGACCGGCGGTGCGCAACATCGCGAAGGGCAAACCCAGACCGGCCATGTTGGCCGGCAGATGATTTCGAGGTCATGCGCTTGATCCTTGGATGTAGAGTAGCCATACGAACGCGGGCAGCTCTGCAAAATTGGTGAGAGGCATGTATTCCAGAACAGCAGAATCATTCAAATTCGCTATAGTCACTACTGGCTCCCTTCCTCGCCCTCTGCTGCGCAAAGTGCGCGTTCACTTCCACGCGCCTGCCCGCCTGCGGCACATTGGTTCACCTTCGCTTGCCTGCACTCGATGCAGACTGTCGTTCCGTGCCCACTGCGTTCGCTCGGGGGCTTCCAGTCCGGTGGACGGATGCTATACCCAGAGCCCTGCCAACGCTAACCTTCGCTCCCCGCTCGCTTCGGACGCCTAGTCCTCAAGACCAGCATAAACACACAACAATCTCAAGATCCCCTGGTCGATGTCCTTCTCCACCATCGCTCCCAGCATCTTTTCTTTTCGTGGCATCACTCCAGCAGGCACCGCCACCGCACCACCCTCAGGATCAAAGGTCCGACTCTTCTGCACCAGCGCTTTCAACACCGCCACTGCTCGTGCTGTTATCGCGCCGTACGCGTTCGCGTCGGGCTCCGGTGGACGTTGATGCCGTCCATGAGGCATTTGTGGGGGAGGATGATGGAGATGGTTGCTGGCCATTTGCGTCGATTTGTCTGCGCTGAGGGACATGACGAGCCGCAAGAGGTTGATGGCGAAGCCGTCCTCTGATTCGAGCCAGGACCGTGCGAGGGGGTTCTCGGAGGTAGGTGCAAGGCCCGCGACGATTTCGGCGGCCAGCATGCCCTGTAAGAGAAATGGTTTGCGGGCTTCGATTAGGGCACGGGTGTCTCTCGCGCTACCGGGAACGGCGGCGATGGCGAGGCCGAAGGTTCGGGTGAGGAGTTCGTAGGGTGGGGATGAGCCTGCGTCGGCGGCGAAGATGGCTTTGTAGTACGTCCGATTCGGTTCGTCTCGAGCTAGGAGCTTAGCCAGGCTGTCGATTGCCGAGGGCATGTATTTGTGGATGTTTGGGTTGTAGCTTGTGAAGCAGACTCGGCCGGTTGATGCGACGATTGGTGCTGGACATGGTGCGAAGGCGAGCAGGAAATGAAGCAGGCAAAGCGCTTCTTCCTTGCCGGGTATATTGACTGACGTTGAGAGATTGCTGAGGTAAATCACCACGTCCTTCATGAAATCGAGTGTGTTGCGACTGTTTCGGAGGATGTTCTCCCTTGTGCCAAGAAACCGGATGACCGTGCTGATCATTTTTAAAATCTCGGGTTGGCCGAGCACGATGAAGTTAGCCTCGGAGAATGAGAAGTTGCGAATAAGTGTTGTTATACAGATGAGGCGGTCGGCTGCACGATCCAGATCGTATTCGACGGTTCCAAATTCTGGTACGTCCTGCAGCTGCTCGATATCGGCTCTGCACCCGCGTACCAGATCCTCGTAAGGTATCAACGACATCTCGTCCGAGACTTCAGGCGAATGCTCAGACAGAAAGTCGACCTGATCTTGCGCACAATCGACGAGTGTGTCCATCAGATCGTCGCATTCGGTCAGAGACAGCTGAAGCTGTGGTTCTGTCGATAACGTTACAAGCGTGTCCAGAGCAACTCGGGTCTCGGCATGCATTCCGGATTTGATGGCCATCGTCAGGGCATGAATATCGATCACGCCCAGCTCGCGGAAAGCTGGCGCTGTCGGTTTCAGATCCGATATTCCTTGACCTAACGTGGAAATCTCTTCGATGTTGATGGGCCCATGGTACTTGCTCGCTGGTAACACTTCCGGCACGAAAGGATCAACTATTGGCTTTTTGGGTGGCATGTTTCCTTCTGGCTCGGCCTTCACCGCTACCTCTCCTTGCTGAGCTCTTTGTGGCGAAGCATTCGGGACCTGTGAAGGATCAAATTGTCTCGACAGACTCGATCGATGCTGAGGGGTAGCCTGAACTTGAGGTGTCGACGGCATGAATCCATTCTGTAGCTGGTTGGCGAGTTTGGGATTCATCATGTCCGACTGTTGCCGTTGATGACCAGGTTGTGAAGGGTCTTGAACAGCATGCTGGTCCCTGGTAGGAGACATCTGTGCTCCTGCTTGACCTTGCATCTGTGCCTGAGCCATTCTCTGTTTTTGCTGCTGCATTTGCCAGGCATTCTCGTATAGATTCAGGAAGTTGCTTATCCAATAGTTGTGTAGCTCTTGAGCAGCTTGCTGTTGCTGTTGCGGCGGGAAACCCAGTTGTGCGGCGACTACCATCCATTGCCCTAGTTTCGCTATCCTCTGTGATCCACCATTCTTCACGACAGCGGCGTAGAGCTGTACTAGCATGATCGGCCGTCCGCAGATCGTTGGCGTCAAGTTTACCGACCTGCCACGCGCAGCCATATAGGCCTGCAAGTTACGCGTGAACTCCTCCGGATTCTTGGGTTTTTGCTGGACCATGCCTTGCTGCATCTGTGCCATCGCATCGGGAACTTGCTGAGACGCCATGGCTTGCATCCCTTGTTGTTGACGTGCCTGCGAGAGCTGACGGGCTTGCGCTTGGAGTTGCATGTGATAATTCCGTTGCGCCGGATTCATGCTCATATTCTGTTGTGCCATCATCTGCGCATTCATCATCATCGGATTCATGCCGTTCGCCATTCCCGGGTTAAGCTGCTGTTGCGCAAAGCCGGCGCCGAAAGCCGGGTTCTGCATAAAATTTTGCGCATTGTCGTGCGGC
The DNA here is from genome assembly GCF_001299255.1 of Cyphellophora attinorum. Lineage (NCBI taxonomy): Eukaryota > Fungi > Ascomycota > Eurotiomycetes > Chaetothyriales > Cyphellophoraceae > Cyphellophora > Cyphellophora attinorum. Next base: position 2,850 of record NW_017253293.1, read on the forward strand.
GTGCCTCCTCGGCTTGCATGGTCGGATGGGCCTGGTGAAGGATGCGGACCCGGCTGTTGTGGAGAAAAGGGCGACGGCGACACAGTCGACCGCTGAGCCGGCCCGCCCTGATTAAAATTCATCTGTGGTATCGTTGGCGACGGCGAGGGATTGTTTGAAGTTTGCAAGTGCTGGAACGGAGTCGGCGCGTTTGGTATCGATCCACCGCCATTCGCCTGATTGTATCCAGGGTACAAGCCTTGACCTGGTGTTTGGGATCTAGAGCCAGGCAGTCCTCCAGGTGCTTGACGTGGTGATGCGCTTATGCTCTCTTCTCTTGCTCGTTTTGATGGTATTATGGGATTCGTCTGATATCCAGGGTTGTGAAAACCTGGGGAAGCGGTTCGACCATCGCCGTTGAGGTATGCCGGATTCTGGAATTGCGCAGGATTTATTGTCTGAGCGGGTTGCACGAACGACATCGAAGCATCAGGATATGTTCCGATGCCAGCATGACCGTTGGGATTGGCAGGGGAGTCAAACCACTGGTTCATGACTTGAAGCTGGGTCGGCAGTCCATGGGACTAACTGATCTGGTTTCATCAGCGCATGCATCGGGCCATCGGTGACGGTGACAATGGCGTCGAAAAACAATTCTTGCGATCAAGCTCGGTCCACCAGGGCACAGAAAACCGTGTTTGAGGGGACGCGATGTGTATGGGAAGCGATCGAACGAAGCGTGACGCGTTGGGTAAGCTGTTTAAGGGGATGGGGAAATGCTTCGACCAAAGACAGGACAGAACCAGTGATCATTCACTGGCGACAGCGATGAGGTACAAGGGCAATGGAGACAAGCTTACCTGCAAGGCGATGTCGAGCCGATTGTCTGCGCGTACGAGATCACTCGATTCGCAGGACAACGGCAGAACTTGGGAGTGTGAGAGTGCCTGCGCCTAATTGGGCTTAGCGCTCTGAAGGCCTCCGAGCGAAAATCCAGCGAGGAGACGAGATCCACGCTTGGGGCGGCACAAGTGCCGTGTAACAGATCTGATAAGAAGTTAGTCAACGCTAGGAGTACGAATGATCGCGATCTGGAAGGTGGAATGCACGGCAGGGCATGTGCGGATGTCATCCCCAGAAGCACGGTGAGTCGTGGCCAGCGATATCGCGGCTGAGCGATATGCGACTCATCAGATGAGAGGGGCCACCTGTTATCCGACCAGTGCATGGGCCTTGGGCGGATATCGAATGACTTGAGTCAGAGATAGAGTATGCTTACCTTATTATTTTAGCGGGCAAAAGCCGTGCAGACTCCAGAAGATTGGATGCGAAACAATCAATAATGGTAACGACAGCCAGGCTTCAGTGCAAGCAGAAAGGCGGGGGCAGGAAATGAGAGAAGCTGAGTCTCTCGAGCGCCCGGTTTTGCAGTGACCCGCACACCCTGAAAATGCTGCTCTGCCTTTGGTCAGCTTTCGTCACCCTCGAATCATGCATGATTCACTCACACTTTTTGGTCTCATTATTGCAGGCGCGCTTCGTCTGTGCTCGGTTTGTTCAGTCCGTTGTAGGGGCTGGATGATTCTGGGCATCTTCAGGGACTGGGCCGAGAGGTTACCGTGCATTTTCGCGCTGTCGATGGGCTTCGCTATGGCCCAGACAGCTGTTTCTGACGAACATCCGGGCCGGACTAGACTTAGTTGAGCGCTGGTGCGACCCTATTCGACCATGACACGGAGGCTTGTGATCAGTGTTTGTTCCTTGATCAGTGGCTGCCACGCTGTCTGTGCTGGACTTCGAGATTTTGTCGCTTCTGTGCTGATGTGCGGACGTGGACATACAGTATTTGTTCAATCCATTGCTTCAATTGCACATTAATCGGCTCCCCTGAATTCCTGGTCGCACCCGTTGAACAATCGTGTCATTTGTAAGAAATTGAATCAGGTTGGAGTATTCTCCGAATACTTCGTCGAGCGACTGGTTTCTCATCTTGCGATACGACCATGATCGAACACAATCGCATGATGGGAATAGATGGTGTGGGTTTTGCTTAGGAGGGACTTTGTGTCGATTTCCCTCTAATCTGTGTCGTAATTATGGGTGAAGTTGGGCCAAATTGAGACGTAAAATAGATGCGGACCATGGTCCGATGGAGTCATGAATCGGGATCGTGACTGTGTTGCCATATCAAATATGCGGTGCCGAGTATGCAACAACATTGGTCTGCGGCGAGAACATCAGATATACTGAGAAGAGGAAGAACAAGCACGCCAGATTTGAGGTAAGATGAACTGGCCATGTTGAGAAAGTCTCTCACTAGGCGGGCGGATTCGAGCTGGTTCGGCAACCCTGCTGTTTACTAGTGCGTGCTTCAATATTTGGGTATGCAGCAGACGCAGGATGGTCCAGGCACGAAAATCAATGTGACACACCCGGGTGGACGCTGCTGATTCAAATCGGCTTATGGCATTTGCTGAGCAAAAATAAAATCGATTCACTATGTGCTTTGGCTCCTTCCGTTTGGATCGAAAAGTGAGCCCGCACGACTTCGCACCTGCCCACGCTTTAGCGACTCTCCTGCCGCTTCCACTGGTCTCATGTTGGAAATCGCCGTCGTTGCGACAGCCAAACTCTCACTCCAGCCAGGTCACTGACTGATCTCACGATCAATGATGAATAGCACCCTTTCTCGGCCTTCAAAAATGTATGGAAGCAATCGAGATCCCTCAGGCAAGTCCACTGTGTAGGTCAACTTTGCTCGTGATAATTATTGGGCGTCAACATCAAATTCGGGCAGGCCTTATAGCCACTATCACAGCTTGATGCCTTGCTCGGAAGACCTGTTCTTTCAAAGCCCGCCGTAACAAGGAGCGATCTGAATCATTTTGGTCATTAAATTATAGCCCTGACATAAGTGAGAGAAGAAAGAAAGGCAGTGAGCGCATGGCGGCCGGGGCAGAAGCTCCGTAACGGCGCATTGAAGAAGCTATGCCCAAAGCGACTTAGTCAGAACTTGAATCATCGGCTCGGAGCGCAGACGCGACACCCTGCGAATGCCTTCAAAAGTCGCCATTGCATACAATCATCAATCTCTCATCGCCCTCATTCACCGGCTGTCCATCGTTCGATATCTAGCGGCGGTCACGGCACTAGCATAAGCTCGACCGTGAATCTGCTCTTCTTCCACCCGAACGGTCTCTCAAGATGGCGGACGCTGCAGTCGAGAATCCTGCAAACATACTGCCGCCTCACAAGAAGGCCTTCCCAGTGGATTCTATGCCAGAGATTGACTCCTTTGAAGGCGTTGGGGCAAATGGCGAAGACGAATATTCCACGCTCAAGAGGTTACAGCGGCATCTAGAGTACGAGACGTCGTATAGTTGTTCTTGCGGACATGACTGACGGATGTACAGATACATCAAACTTCAAGAGGAATACATCAAAGATGAGCAGAGGTAAGCAGCTGACTACTCTTGGTTTCTGCATGCTAAAGTGTCTCAGATCGCTCAAGCGGGAGCTTGTACGAGCCCAGGAAGAGATCAAGAGGATACAGAGCGTGCCGTTGGTCATCGGTCAATTCATGGAGGCCATTGATCAGAAGTAAGCATCCTGACAGACTAGGAGCCAACTTCTGACCGCACGCAGTACTGGCATCGTTCAATCCTCCACCGGCTCGAACTACGTCGTCCGCATTCTGTCCACACTCGATCGCGAGAAATTGAAGCCATCATCATCTGTCGCACTACATCGGCATTCTAATTCCCTTGTCGACATTCTGCCTCCCGAGGCCGATTCCTCAATAGCCATGCTAGGAGCAGACGAGAAGCCTGATGTTACGTATGCTGATGTTGGTGGTCTGGACATGCAGAAGCAGGAGATCCGGGAAGCCGTCGAGCTCCCTCTGACACATTTCGACCTTTACAAGCAGATTGGTATTGATCCGCCCCGTGGCGTGCTTCTGTACGGACCACCAGGAACTGGGAAGACCATGCTGGTCAAGGCTGTTGCCAACAGCACCACAGCAAGTTTCATCCGTGTCGTCGGGTCAGAATTCGTACAGAAATACCTTGGAGAAGGCCCACGCATGGTGCGAGACGTGTTCAGGATGGCGCGAGAGAACTCACCGGCGATCATCTTCATTGACGAAATTGATGCGATTGCCACGAAACGATTTGATGCGCAGACCGGTGCCGACCGAGAAGTGCAGCGCATCCTGCTCGAGCTGCTGAACCAGATGGACGGTTTCGATCAAACAGCAAATGTCAAAGTCATCATGGCAACCAACAGAGCAGACACTCTAGACCCGGCTCTACTCCGACCTGGTCGATTGGATCGAAAGATCGAATTTCCATCTCTGCGCGATCGCCGTGAGCGGAGATTGATCTTCTCAACGATTGCTAGCAAGATGTCTCTATCGCCTGAGGTCGATCTGGATTCGCTCATCGTCCGGAACGACCCACTGTCTGGAGCTATCATTGCCGCGATCATGCAGGAGGCAGGTCTGCGCGCAGTGAGGAAGAACCGGTACAACATTATTCAGTCCGATCTAGAAGACGCATATTCGAGTCAGGTCAAGGGGGCACAAGAAGCTGACAAATTCGACTTCTATAAATGAGTTGAAGTCATGGTAGAGGAGCTCTTTCGGCTGCCATAGTTTTGCATGGATGGGCAAAATCACTTCTAGACCGCATCGCTCGGCGCTCATGGGTCCACGGGGAGTCATCAGGATGAGGCTACTGGGAGAATTGGCTCAAACACCACGCCGGATGTCTTATGCAAAAGAGCATTCAAAACGACGACTCCGTGGCTGTGTAGGCGCTTTCGGGCAGATGGTATCGCGCTCATGGGGAACGAATGCGCCTGCTGAGCTCGGTCTCTTGAGCCAGAATCGGGCTTCTCTTGACTACAAAAAGATTGACATGTGACGCCGCGGTCTATTATTGAGGTTGCCGTGCCCAAAGACAAGTGTGCTCGTTCGTTGAGCGCATTTATGAGCGCAAATATCGATGCTTGGCCTTCCCTGGGATACATGTACTGCGTTGTCCAGACAGTGGCTCCGAATCTTGCCTGCGCGATAAGCATAGAGCTGAAGCTCTGTAATACCAAATCAAACGTTGAGAGCATAGTGGTAGCCATATCGATGTTTGCATTGAAATTCGCTGCCTACTCGAGTACTTGTTACCGCCTACTTGGGTACAGTTCAGAGGGTGCACTCAGGTACACGCAAACTGCGTGATGTAAGTTCGTGGTCACCACAGAACCATATATGGACTCCCAGCTAAACCCGAGGCCTGGCCAATAAGGCGCACCTGAGTACCTTTGAGTACCTTTCTACCTGCTAGAAATCCTCATAAATAATGCAGATTTGGACTGCTGTATTCTCGAGTGCCACTCGAGGAAACAAAGACAAATTTTGACTGCGACTCATTCCGGACGCAGCCACTCCCCCTACTCGAGACTCTGACAGCTGCAAACAAAGACTGCATCCTTCACAATGTCGATTGAATACATCCACTGGACTGGACCTCGGGTGCTGCTTACGCAGTCACTCGCGAGACGACTCGGATCTCACCATACTGTATATACCCCCTCAAGTAGCAACAATGAGCCGGATCAGAAGCCCGAGTGAGGGGATCGACGCTGAGAAATGCAAGAAAGACTACAGTGAGGAAAAGGTGAGATCTCTCCGTCAGACCACGATCTGGGTGACGTTTACAGGAGATCCATCTGCGCTAGTTGATGAGTTTAATGGGTATTGTCTTCTACCATTGGTCCACCCGTGTGGCGACTGCTTCGGCTCTTTCAATGGCCTCTGGAAATGCGTTTTCGCTCTACTCGCGTCTGCCGCCCCCTTATAACACACTGTGCGTCCGCTCTTACTGACGTAGCACTTCCGTCATCTCGAAGCCACCTTGCCTACCAGCCAAGCTCGTTGTTCGTGGTTGTAGAGCTGTACAACCCTTTCACATCATTCTACCAGTGCACCTTCTATGGACAAGGACCCTACGTCATTCGGTACTAATGGCATCTGCAGCGGTTGCTCAACCTATCCAACATACCATGGATGCAAGTCCTCCATCACGGACCTCATCGCGTATGGATAGTAAGGTCATCAACAACAAAACAGAGGAAGGTGCGTTCGATACTCAGCTGCCCCATCTTCACCACCACGTGCAATGCGCTTGCCGCGCCGCATTCATTGCCCTTCATAGAAGAAACAAGTGTCTCTCCTCTGACGACAATTATTAATCAAGCCATAGTGTCGCCAACCAAGACCTCACCTTCTCAGAAGCCGTCGACAATACCAGGTATGTAGCCATTCTTATTCATTGTCGACGCCACGCGCTCACTGTTGCCGCAGACTCGAAATCGACTTCGCAGGCCGAAGATACGAAGCCCGCAGTGACCGTCACCGAACCACTCGCGCCTCCGCCAAAACCATCCAACCCAGCCGAGACACCAGACTATTTCTCGGGCTTGCACAATCCTTCCGCCGGCATCTCAGGCGAATTCAATCCATTCGAGTCATCCTTTGGCGCGCCGTCGTCAGAAACGCCAGGCAAGGCCCAACTACCTGGCATCGCGGCTCTCACATCGCCTGCAATCCCAGGCACGACCACGGGAGGAGGGTATAGTTGGGCGCAAGCTGGTCAATCGCTAAGAACCGGGCCTCTGAGCCCTGCTATGCTCCAGGGTCCGGCTGGAGGAGACTACTTCGGTTACAGAGGAGGTGGCGGCTTACCGACTCCTAACGAGTCCTCACTACGGACAGGTCTTACACCAGGCGGCAGCCTGTCTATGTTCCCTGCCCCAAGCCCGGGCTCATCTCTATATCCATTCCAAAGTGGTAGTGCGACACCTGGTACCTTGGACTTTCACCGAACTGCTCTGAACGCCGCTGCTCAGCGCAAGAATACTCAGACGGCCACGACTTCCAATCCTCAGGAGTCCTCGAACATGGACGCTCAACACGACGCCACTGACGCTGCTAACGGCTTGTTCATGCTCGCTAAAGGCGCACAAGCGAACGGCCAATACACACAGAACTCGAACTCACAACAAATGCAAACACGGAGCAGCGGTCGGCCCGCGCCTGGCTCAGGTAGTGTCAGTGCCAACGGCGACGGTGAAAGCCCCGATGACACCCCAACGACTCGAGGACGGGGTAAGAAGGCCACTGTCAAGACAGAGACACCTGCTCGTCGAAAGTCCGAGGCAACAACAAAGGCTAGCAACAAGCGATCGAAAGGCAACAATGGTCACGTCAATGTTGATCCTGCTCTCGCCAAGGAAGAGGACTTCGATGAAGACGATGACGACGACGACATGATGGGCGATGATGATATGGGCGGACAAACCTCAGGAAAGTCCAAAATGACGGACGAGGAGAAACGCCGCAACTTCCTGGAACGCAATCGGTAAGACTTCTCGACCCCTCGGCTTTGACATGTGCTAATTATCGGTAGTGTCGCTGCACTTAAATGTCGTCAGCGGAAGAAGCAATGGCTTGCCAACCTCCAAGCCAAGGTCGAGATGTACTCAGCTGAGAACGAGAGTCTGACACAGCAGGTCGGCCAACTGCACGAAGAGGTGCGCAACTTGCGAACTCTTCTACTGAGTCATAAAGATTGCAGCGTAGGTCATCAGCAGGGCCTCGGACAATTTTTGAACGGCATGCAGGATCCTAACCAGTTCAACGTTCATGCCAACCCATACGGCATGGGCAACATGAACGGTGGAATGCAGGCAGCAATGCAACGGTCGTAACAAGTTATCGCTAAACACCATGTCCTTACTTCCAGCGCTCTCGAAGCTTCCACGCAGTAAGTATTCTGTGGGGAGAATGACCCGGAAAGTCCTCAGCAACTGAACAGTCTACGTTCAAGTCCAGCTGAGCTTCTCAGCCCTGAGTCGCGCTGAGTGGATTCAAGGCCGCGAACACGGTGCCAGGAGGCAACATTTGCGAGTCTTCTTTGCCTCATCTGAACAATTACAGCCCACGATTAACAACAACGCTCAGCACAGCGCTTCTCGAGCGGTTGTCGCAAGCTTCCTGGTGCCTGCCAAGAAAAGGCTGATTCTAAGTTCGATAAGTCCATCGTCGCTCTATGCGCTGAGACGACTTCCACAGCCGAACTACGCCAGCTCCGTATGATCATCCTCAGGAACTCAACAATTTGTAAATGATTCTCCTTTTATTCAAAACGACAGATAATATTCGACACTTCGACGCATACAGAATGATTGGCTGTGTCCGTGTACAGCAAAATGAATGGGGGCGTCTGGCGTCACAAAAGGTACTGTCCCGATTGACAGTGCTGCCGTGACCCTCGGGTCTGGCCTCGACGGCTGCACTCCGATGCTCGTCACGGTTTGATGAGGCGCAATGGTGGCATGGTCTTCACATCCGAGCGTGATACAGTATAGCTCAGGCTACGTCTATGGGATGGGAAGTAGTTGACAACGTTCAGGGATGCATGACTGCGAGAGTAGCTTATTGTGTCTCCGAGGGGTTGCATTGGTGCAACGTGGCATTGATTGAACGACTTGATAGCCACGAGATGCCTCCTCTGCAAAGCAGTAGGACGCATTACAGAGCAATTTGAACAGCTATTCTATTTCATCCCGTCATTCAAGTGTCTAAATTGTGATCACTATGTATTCCTAGCTGGCAGCCGACACGTTTGCCGCCATACTCTCCTTGCGTAGTCTTGCAAGAAGTCTGCAAATGCCTTTCGTTTGCTGTGCTTCGAAGGCATCGCCTGCGAGTTCATCTGCCTCATGCAAGCCGGCCTCACTTGCAGGGACCCTGTCATCTCGGACGACGACGACTTGCTCTTACCGCACAGCCTTCAGTTTCACCATCAGAGGCTCAAGCTCCCACAATATCTGTGTATCGGTAAGCTTTTGGGGCCCGTCTCAAAGCACGGGAACGATCACTCACATAGAACCTCGCACCGTCTACCCAGCCATCTTGCGGGCCATCTAGCTCGATATCGAACTTCCACAGTAGCTTCGCTGTCACGAGTCGTGCTTCAGCGATTGCCAGTCTAATGCCCACGGGTCAGTTGCTGCTAGGCCACACGATGGAAAATCACCTACAGCTTGCCGATGCAGTTTCTGGGGCCGAGACTGAACGGCTTCAGCACCTCGTCCATCATATGCCTGTCCGTGCCTTCGACATGATGCGCTCCACCTCTGAGACCGCCCTCATCACTCTCTGATAGCCAACGCTCGGGACGGAACTCTTTGGGGTTGTCGAAGAACCGTTCTGAGCCACCCAAATACCATTGAGCCATCGATACGTGGGTCTGTGCACACGTCAGTATCAGCCCGACTCGGACCCAACCAAGGCGCAACGGAAGCAGAGTCTCACCCCCTCAGGAACGACGTTCCCATCAAGCACAACTCCACCCTTCCCAACAACCCTCGGATTGATATAGCTCGCGACCGGAAAGATCCTCAAACTTTCATCAACCGTCGCCCTCAAATACGCCATATCCGCCGTCGCCTTAATCGTGATCTCCTCCAAACTCCCAAACCTCCCCCTCAACTCCTCCTGTAATCGCCCCATCACCCGTGGCGTTCTACACAGATGATACAGCGTCGCGGACAAACACGTCGACGTCGTCTCCGCCCCACCGCCCACAATCAATATCGAATTACTCAAGATCTCCGGCTCCGTCATCTTATCCTGATGATCCGCCCCCTTCCTCCCCTTCATCTCTCTCAACATCAGCCCAATGATATCCGGTCGTTCACTTCCCTGCACAGTTGTGTTCCCCTGCCATTTCTCACTTTCCACATCCTCCCTCGCCAGGCGTTCGCTAACCGCGTTCTGCGCCGTCGAGAAGAACCCATCCCTCTCCTCGATCACCCGTTTCGGCAGAAAGGGTCCCAACAACTTCAACGAGAACCCAAACCGCTTCAACTGATTGAAGAAAGCCGTCTGCTTCAATATCTTCATCAGAAAGCTAGGCCAGGGATGCATCCTCTCCTTCTCCAAACACTGAAACTCCGTATCCAGCGCCAGCTGCCCAATCACATCGTTGAGCGTCCAGAGGAAGTACTCGACCATATTCACCGCCTGGCCCCGTTTCGTTTCCAAGGTGTGGCAAAGCAAGTCAGAATACCGCTGCAGGACAGGCTCGACGTCCATCAGCGCGCTGCCCAGGAAGGCCGGGCTGACTAGGCGGCGGAGGCGCATGTGCTCGGAGTCAGTGGCGACGATCATGCTATCCGGCAGTTTACTCCGATCGCCGCTCTCGCCGAAATGGAATTTGGATTTCTGCAGTTGAGGGCGGGAGTTGTATATTGTGCCCCAGGCAGCTGGGTCAGTGAAGGAGAGCTCGCTGGGCGCGATGCGGACGGTTGGGCCATGCCGTGCGTGGAAGCGGGCGATTTGTTGGTAGAGGTCGCCGCGGGCGTGGTGGAGGGAGGCGAAGATGCGGGAGGCGCGCCAGAGGCGGGGCCCGGGGTAGGTGTGCAGGGGGTGTAGGGGAGAGAGGTTGTAGATGCACTTTAGAAGAAAGATGGTGACGACTGTAGCGACCACGTAGATCCATATCCATCCAGCGAAGACGACGTAGTCGATGAGGGGGCTCATCGTTGATGTCGCCGGTACTGTGGCTGGTGTTGTGCCTTCAGTGCTCCGGTCTCTGTCTTATCGAAGAAGCACGTCCAGCCTTAGAAACTGTCTCCAATGCCACTGATATTGTAGGTCTACATCTTGTCCGCCTTGACTGTTCGGGACATTGACACCGTATATAGCGATGTAGACTAAAAGATGACCCCAAGAACAACGAGTCAGCACATCCCCCTCCGTGTCCATTCGATGTCTAACCGAGGCAGGGTCATCCTCGTACCTTAAAATACGGACTACATGCAGGTATAAATGCGAGAGGGGTAGATCTGACCAACTCTGTCACACATAGCAGACCGTATAGCACCAAGCGTACATCGTGTGCTGAAGACCGCTGACCGCTGAAGGCGATTCGTCGCACAACATACTGGGAAAGCTGTATGACCGAACGGCTAGCGAGCTAAAAGCGTCAACCGGTTACGTGAAACTCCCGTCCTACTTCATCGCAACGCATTAACCTTGTAAAGTCTATTGAGACCTCCGGGTAGACAGAGGTAGGTACCTCTTTGAGCATCGCTTTACACGCTTCTAGCAATTATCCTACAGCCATCTCCCCACTGCGTACCGGTGACACCAGAAAGATTCAACTCTCAGTCCTCCGTGTCCAGGACGCGTCTGTTCCGCGGCTTTCTCGGCGAAGTTATCGCCGCTGCGACCGTCGCTGCACCGCTCGTTCCCTGAGTGTCCGTCTTCTTGGATGGTCTGGCGTTTGTCTGCTTCTTCTTCTTTGCCTTCTTCGCCAGCTTCTTCCATTGCCGCGCTTTGGTCTTTTTCTCTTCCTTGCTCATCATTTTCGTCTTCTTCGCCTTCTTGACCACCTTCTTGTCACTGGTCTTACTTGTCCCGTCCGCATCTGTCTTCTTCGCCTTCTTCACTGTTTTCTTGTCACCGGCTTGGCTTGCAACGTCCTCATCGGTCTTCCTCGCCTTCTTCAGAACCTTCTTGTTCGTCGTCTTGCGTGGCCCGTACCCATCCACAGACCCACTACCGTCAGCAGCCTGATCCGCGTCCCCGTCATCCTCGTCCTCCGCTGTCCGCTTCCTCTTCGTTTGCTCCTCCTTCTGCCTCTCCTGCCTCGCTTTCATCACCCGCTCAGCAAAGCCCGCGTCCCGCAACTTCTTTGCCTCACTCGCCTTAGCTCTCTTCTCAGCCCACGCAGCAACGTCCGCCTCCCGCAACTTCTTCGCAAACACCTCTTTCTTCCTCTTTTCACCCTTCTCGAGCTTGATGTTCCTAGCCTTGATCTGCGCGAGGAGGAAAGCGTGTGTTTGGGCGAGATAGGACTCTATAGCATCAGAGTCGCCTGGATCGGAGGAGAATGAGGCGTTGGGCGTGCTGCGATGGCCTAAATAGTCCTCAATGGTCGACCATCCCACGCTCGGGGTCGCCCAGTCGGAGCTGTTGAAATTACGAGCCTCTTCTTCTGTAGTGGCTCCAACGTCGCCTAGATATGCCCAAGGGTCGTCAGCAGGTTCATGAGGCTGCTGTGGTGACTCCGGCTTGCTAGACTGCTTCTGCTCGGACTCGTGGTCGGAATCCTGCGACATCGACGCCTCATCTTCTTCCAAGCCGTCGGTGTTCGTATCCACCGCGCTCACGACGTCAAGTTGTGGTGTTGGACTCGACTTGCTCGTTGGCGTGTTCGCTTGACGTGGCGATCGACTCTTCCGCCGTGGTGGAGTCTTCAAACGATCTCGAGGCGCTGAGTCGTCATCATCCAACAAATCCTCGTTTGTGTCCTTGGCTGATGGGGGCTTGTAGGTGCCGTCGTCGTCTTTCATTGACGTAGACGGGTCGTCCGCTTCCTTTGACGATCTAGGTTTCTGAAGCCGAGGTGATCGACGTCTCCCGGGGCGTGCTAGAGGCTCGCCGTCCTCGTCGTCGTCCTCGTCATCCTTCCCGTCGTGTGCTGATGGAGGCTGGTACGTGCCGTTTTTACTGTCTTTCGACTCAGAGAACTCCGAGTCGAACAGGCTGTTGAGCTGTCTGCCCACGGGCTGGCTCCCCAAGGCCTCTCGTTGCAATTGCTGAGCCGCCAAGTCATCTCTCGCCAAAGACTCCAGCTCTTTGGTAGAGAGAAGGTTATCGCTGTCGTCGTCATCGTCGTAGTCGCCATTGTTGTCGCCCTTTTCAGACTCGTCATAGGACACCTCAGACGAGTTAACACTCTGGCTATACTCGCCCTCCTTTTGTGGAGGCTTCCGCGGCTTTTTGTTGGGGTCTGGAGCGGCCGGCGCGGCGGGGTATAGGTCTCTCTCCTTCACGAAGTCGGACAGTTTCACTATAGCTCGCGTTAGTCACATATTTCGATCAACGACGCGCCCCCTCTGGCAGTAGTTGAGGTCAGAGGGTGAACTCACAGCCAGCCTCTCTCGCCATCTTCTCGATCTCAGCTCTCTCCTGGCCCCTCATTCCCTCCCACTTGTCCGCCTCCATCGGCACCGGCGCCTGCGGATCCTTGAACCTCACCTTCCAATACTCGTGGGGCTTCGGACTCGCCCCGACCGCCCTCGTTCCCACATCCAGATCCCTAATCTCTCTTCCCCGGAAATACAATCTCTGCCCGTCACCATCGTCTCCATCATCCCCATCGTCGCCACCCACGTCAAATACACCCCTCAGCCCCTCCCTCGCCAAATCCACCAGCTCCTCCACCCCCGGCCGCTCGTCGATCTTTGGCCGCAAACACCGCATACACAGATCGATCAACGAATCATACTTCCTAAGCTCTTTGAACTTTTTCATGTCGAACTCCTTCTCCACATCCAAGAAATGACATCCCAACCTCTCATATTCTGCCTCATTTATCGGCCCAAGGTCTGGATTGAGCTCCTCGTCAATGTGGTTCTCACTCCAACCCATGATACTATCCAGCACAACTTTCCCAACTTGCCACACCATGTGCTTCTCCGTCCACTGCGCGCCGTTGAAATTGGGTGGGTCTCGAAACTTCTGCCACCGGTCTTTCCTCTGCTCCGGCGGATAATTGCATAGTGTGCCGCTGCCGCCGCGCATGGGAGGATTGAACGTGTCAGCGTCGCTGGTGTACGTGGCGACGCCGAAATCTCCGAGTTTGACGGAGGGGTAGCCTCGGGTAGGGTCGAGGAGTCTGCTGAATCTTCGGGTTTTAGGAATGGAGTCGGCTTCGTCGTGCTCGATGCCGGAGTAAGAGAGCAGGATGTTCGCATGCTTGATGTCGTAATGCAGGAGCCAGTGATGCGAAGGAGGGGACGGCCAGTCGGGTTCGTCGCGGAGGTTGCGGCAGTGCCACAGGAAGGCATCGGCGGGAAGGCGGCCGGAAAGCGCGCGGAGGGCGAGAGCGAGGGAAAGCAGGAGGTGCCATACGAAGCCAAGGGGTAGCATCTGGCCCCAGGCTTTGTAGTCTCGGACGAGATCACCGAGTGTTCCGTGTGGGCAGTACTCCAGGTACAGTCTACACAGCTTGGCCTCTTTGTTGTACCGGTATCGTCGTATACGTGCAATGTGTGTGTCTTCGTCCGTATAAAACAAACTTCTCTCGAGTAGCCGGTCCAGAAATCGACGCGCTGCTCTTCTCCGTGCCCTTTGCAGCAGTTCTTGAGCTTCTTTGTGCTGCAGCCCTTCGCCGATCATTGCCTCCCAGTGTATGCCGAGGCCAGCGTAGTCGCCGTACTTGTGCTTCCCAGTCCCGTCCTTGCCGCGTTCGCGATTCCAGGGTTTGAGCTCCTGTTGCTTGATTACGATCTCATCTATAGGCTCACCACCGAGGCCTTTGTCGGCGCCAGCTTTGGAGCTAGCCGGATCATCACGGGAAAGAGCCCACAAACCGACGCGCCCGAACCCACCAGTGCCAAGTTGAGTCACTGCATGCCATTCCGCGTTCGCTGCCAAGGCATAGTAAGCTGGGTTGTCGATGCCATGGTCGCTTCGTAGGAATTTCAGTGCTTGGAGCCAGCCACGAGGCACTTTGTGATCGCCGCCGGCGCCATCTTGAACTTTCTTGGCATCGAATGGCAGGCGAAAGAGAAGGCCTTTGTTGATTCTAGACCTGGGCTCGATGGAGGGGTACTCCCAGAGGCTGCCGTTGTTCGTTGGTGGTGGGACGTTTGGGGTGAAGTTGGGTGATTCGTGTCGGGAGGGGTGATTGCGGCCGGGTGGCATGTTTAGGTGGGTGGGCTGTGCAGGAAAGGATCTAAGTAAGGACAAAATATTTGATGATTAGCATGCTCGAGCGGTGACCGGTCTACGACGGGGTCGTATGGTCAGGACAACCTATATTTTGCTGTCAGTCGAGGTCACCTCATGGCAAGAAATCTCGCGCAGCTCATAATGCTGCTGCTCATGCGCTTCGGCAGGACGAGTTTGCGAACAAAGAGTCTCTGAAGAACAAAGAACATGCTTGTCCCGTGGGACAGCATTGTTGCCAGGTCTCGTGTATCCGCAAACGGCTGCCGCGTTCTCATCTCCAGGACTTTCTGTCGGATTTGCAAACATAAGCATCGAACTAGGAAGCTACGGGGAGTCGGGCGGCTCTTGGTTTCCTAGTTTTTGGATGACTAGCAGTGCGTGGCACAATTGAGCAGCGACCAGCTTTCTGGTCAGCAATGGGCTTGAACTTTCCCAAGCATGCCCTGCTGCGACCTGTCGACATGGCAGATTTGGAACATCGCACGTTTGTGTAAGTCAGTCACGGCCGTGTATAGTAGAGGAGCTTCAAAAGAACCAAAGCCACCTTAGAAGATAGGGTAACGCTTGGCATGTCTTGGCACCTCTCAGGTTTTCATCGCTCTTTCCCTTCGTGTAACTATCACCGAGCTTGAATCTCTGGCA
This sequence comes from Cyphellophora attinorum, assembly GCF_001299255.1. Classification (NCBI taxonomy): domain Eukaryota; kingdom Fungi; phylum Ascomycota; class Eurotiomycetes; order Chaetothyriales; family Cyphellophoraceae; genus Cyphellophora; species Cyphellophora attinorum. The sequence goes on from NW_017253293.1 coordinate 18,280, forward strand.
GTCGCTCCCCCAGGATCGTTGCTGCACAATCGCGTTGCCATGATGGAAGACACCTCCCTAAAGTACGATGTCTCGTCCGAGCTCGCCGCCTCCGTGTCGACGACGTACCGGAGATCTGCGTTGTGGGGCCTTGCCCAGTGGGGAAGGAATCCTGGCGGCCTGACCTCTGCCCTCTCTCTGGGGTGATCATAGATTTGTTGCTTTCGCTGGTGAGTAACAGCATCCTACGTGTGCCTGAATCTGTCCATTTGCAGCGCTCTCGCCAGAACGTACTGCCAGCTTGCAAGAAGCATTTACACACCTGTCAGGCATTGAAAGTTTGAGATGCTCGTCTCAGGGTCCAGCCTCTTGCTGTCATCGGTCCTTCTCGGAGTCACCTGGCTCGCCTACCGAGCATTATTCACCGTCAAAGCCGGCGACGCTGGTGCGAAGCTGCCAACATGGGCTACCCTGGAGATCGCCCTGGTCTCGATGATGGCGAAGCACAATGGCTTACCTTTACGGCTCCTGTAAGTGCACACTGCGGTGAGAGCGCGGATACTAATTGGTGCCAGTTCCTCCATCAGACGCCGGGCGGGTTCGCTGTACGGAGTTACGGCCAAGCATCAGGTTGTCATTGACCTGCCCGAAGGCGATCGCCTGCTCTCAATGCCAAGCCATACTGTCTCCTCACAAGTGCACCAGGCCACCATGATGACACAAGTCTTTGGGGCAAAGGACTCGTACGCGTCTAATGAAAAGCGATTTGCCTGTTGGGATTTGCTCAACAGACACGTGGAGCGCGTCTTCTTGAATGAAGCTGCCGCGACTGGAGTCCTGGAAAAGAGCAACATTCCTCGCCTGGCTGCCTCACTCGTATCGTTCTCATCTGATCCAACCAAACAGAAGCGCTGGGAATGCTCAGCAAATGTTCACGTTGTCGCTCCGGAAACAAGCGATTCTAAAGGTATCGTTGAGGCTAACCTCTTGCACCTAGCCCGAGACTTCGGTACGTGTCTAGCAGTCGATATTGTATACGGGAAAGACTTCCTCCAACGTAACCCTGGCTTGCTCGAAGACTTCTGGAGATTCGACAACGAGGTTTTCATTCCGCTAGTCCTTGGTATTCCATCGTGGGCACCTCTCAGCGTCATGCGAAAGGGTGTCGCAGCTCGCTCTCGACTGCACAAAGCCCTAGAAGGCGTTTACCAGCGAACAGAGCAGTATATGTCAGGAGCAGCCGTTGACTTCGGTGCGGACATGTCAGACGTCAGCGCTACAGTCAAAGGCAGAAGCGAGTTGTATATCAAGGAAGGTTATACCATGGCGGAGCGAGGGCAATCGGACATCGGCCTGCTGTGGGGATCTAACGCAAATACACAGCCGATGGTGTTCTGGTTTCTAGCGTACGCATACTCTATACCTGGTCTCCAAGAGCTGCTGCGTGAAGAGCAGGCGCCCTATGTAACATTCACCAAGGACACGAACATACCGACAATCTCGACAATGGACATAGCAGGTCTCACACGCGAATGCCCGCTTACGAAGTCATGCCTCTTCGAGGTATATCGACTTGCCAACGACGCCACATCAATTCGCTACATCAGCAAGCCAATCAACCTCAAAGACGGCGCCTACACGCACGCGATCCAGCCAGGAACATTCCTTAGCACTCCTCATGGCCTTCATCAGCACGACCCCACAATGTACCCGGACCCAGAAACTTTTAAGCCAGATCGTTTCCTAGACACAGACGAGATATCGGGCAAGCGGTCTGCTCGGTATGGGAAGCTGAAGCCTTGGGGTGCTGGCAGCGGGATTTGTAAGGGCCGCACATTCGCAGAGAAAGAGATCATTACGTTGTGCGCGGCTATCATGGCAGTCTGGGACATTTCGCCTGCCAGTGGGGAGTGGAAGATGCCTACAGCCGTACCTGGCACAGGGGCGATGCAGCCATCAGAAGACATTCGTGTACGCATCACACGCAGGGAGAAGTGGTGAGAGGAGATGCCCTTGTCGCAGACTTGACGTCTCTGAGAGTCGTCCATGCCACCATCGAACTTCCAGAGTGACGAAGAAACCACTTGAGTACATGAGTGTCGGCTCAGTTCCTTACACGCTGCTTCAACACGCCGGCACTAAAACGATTCGTTTGCTAAGATCGTATGTATGGCTCCTTTGCACATTGCATACGGGTAGCAGCATGGCTAGTTGTTTTCGCACACGCGTCGGGACGCGACATATGCTTAATCCGGCGAATGGTGCAGTGGCACGTGTCGGAAACAAATCGAGACACTCCACGAGATCGTATGATTGATGCGCATTTCCGGCGTTGGAGGCCGCCTGGTGGTGTTTGCTGGTCAAAGGATGTCTCTTACAGCTTGCCGCAAGACTCTCTTCCAACACTCCTCTCAACGTGCTGACAATTGCCTTCAACTCTTCTCGCATCATCCTGAGCACAACCTTCAACTCTTCTCGCACTAGCTTGAAGGCATCTTTCATCTTCGCTTGCATCAGCCTGAGAGTCTTCTCCGACTCTGCTCTCATCAGTGTGAGAGCTGCTTGACACCAACTTGGAGCCAGCGTCACTACTTTAGCCAGTATGGCCGACGACGAACCCGCAAGAGAAAGACCCAAGATTATCATTGACGTATCAGAGTACACCATCGCCTGGATTGCTGCTCTGGCACATGAGAGAGCTGCGGCAGAAGAGCTCATGGATGAGGAACACGAGAAGCCGAAAGGTTTCTATCAGCATTCTCGTGACCAGAACAGCTACAGCTGGGGCAGATATGGAGAACACAACGTTGTGATTGCCTCGTTGCCTTCCGGACTGTACGGTCTTGTCTCCGCTGCACACGTGGCTGGCGGTCTATTGGCCTCTCTCCCACATCTTCGCAGCGGACTGCTAGTAGGCATCGCAGGTGGTTTGCAAGACGAAGCGGAGGCGAGCAAGCTCAAAGACTCGAAGAAGATACTACTGGGCGATGTCGTGGTGAGTGATCCTGATGATCGAAATGGCGGAATCATCCAGCATGATTTGTACAAAGCCACAGTTCAGACAGATGGCGCACAGGAGCGGAAACCGAAAGGCTTCGTCAACGCTCCTCCTCTGCATCTTCTAGCTGCGCTTTCCAACCTGCGGTCGAAGCATGAGAGGAAGCAGCCCGGCTTTCTAGCATATCTGGAGGTCTTCAAACGCAATCCAAGAATGGCAAAGAAATATCGTTTCCGGGAGGACGCTAAATGGAAAGATCCACATCGCATAGACTCTACTCGAAAACTGCCAGCGGTGCACTACGGTACCATCGCAAGTGGAAACGTCCTTCTCAAGGACGATGGATATCGAAAGGGCCTGACAGACTGGCTCGAGCGAAACAACATTCATGCGAAATGCATCGAGATGGAGGCTGGTGGTCTGATGAACAACTTTCCCTGCCTTGTGATCCGGGGTATCTGCGACTATGCGAACGAGACGAAGAACGACAAGTGGCAAAGATACGCTGCTGCTTCAGCTGCTGCTTATGCCAAAGAGCTCCTTACATACGTTGCGGTCGATAACGTGAAGGCCGCCCTGGGGATCGGGGAGACAATCAAGAACAGTCAGTAGCCCCTAAATATATTCATGGTCAATATGATCTGACCGTCGAAAGTCCAGTCAGCCGTGGAATCTATCGATCGCGACGTCGAAGGCCTCCTCGAGTAAGTGATATCGCATGCATCACGCCATGTGTGTATCCAGTCTCATGAATCGTCGCAGGACAGCCGCAGACGCGAAGATCGAGAAAGAACGGCGCAACGTGCTTACCTGGCTGAATCCGCCACAAAATAAACGACCGCCAATAGCTGACAGAGATCCCGAGACGAACGGATGGTTCCTGAATGGCCGGTTGTTCGGAGCTTGGCTTGACGGTACGACACCCTTTATCTTCCTGCACGGCGGTGTTGGGTGCGGCAAGACCACCCTCAACAGAGCTATTGTTGAGGCACTGGAAGCAAAGAAGGCGCGCATGACTGCCTTTTACTTCTCTGCAATCATTCTTCAAAACCAGAGTCTCAACGGGCTGTTGCGCTTCATTGTAGCAAGCCTATGTCCTCCCATACAGCTACCTGCCAGCTTGAAGATGCTATACGAGTCTCATCGTATGATGTTTCCTCCTACACCCCCAGATAATGGCAGCGAGCTCGAGGAAATAATCGACAGAACTCTATCCGATGATCGAGCTTGGGCTCCCCATTACATCCTGATTGACGGCCTTGATGAGATCGTGGAGTCCGACCGACGTAAGATGGTAGAATTTCTGAATTTCCTGGCCACCAACCGAACGCCAGGTCTACAAGTCATGATAACGGCTCGTCCAGCTCAACTCGAATCAATCCTACCAATCGAGCTCTGGCATCACGAGCCAATGCCTACTGAAATGGTCCGCGCCGACATCAAAGTCTACGTCAAGAATCGTATGGCAAAGGAAGCAGCACTGGCCAATATTGATCCCACTTTGCAGAATCTGATCTTCGAGAAGCTGGCGGGCGATGGGCAGACAATGTTCCGATATGCTTTCCTTCAATTGGAGCGGCTTCTTGATAAAGGCGTCCTGCTACGTCGAAATGCAGTTGCTGTCCTGGGGCAATTGCCGACCACCATCGTCAAGACGTACTCCGCTATTCTCAACGAAATCGATAGCGACAACGAGTATCGCGCTCGCGCGGCCCTCACGTGGCTGGCATACTCAGAACGACCGTTGTCGATGGAGGAGCTTGGGGATGTCTGCGCCATCGTACCATCGAGCCGTAGAGTTTACGACGCAGAGGATCATTTGAGTCAGGACGAAGTCCTTGCATTGCTCCCTAATCTCATCGCACTGATACCTTGGGATGAGACAGACCAGTACATTGTCGTCTTTTCTCATTTCTCGGTGAAAGAGTATCTCCTCGACAATATGTCGGTAACTCTCACACAGCGCTTCAATCTCTCTAATTCGGAATCTCATGCGTTCATTGCGAGTTGCTGTGTAGCGCTCCTTTGCTGGCTTCGCGGAGCGTTGCTTGCGCCACGGAATCAAATCCCACCAGCTCGTTCGCTGAGATCTTATGCATGGGATCTGTGGCCATTGCACACTATCTATGCTCACGAGATCGATGCAGATGCCCGAAGATCTGGAGTACAGCGTCTCATCGATGATTTCATCTTCGCGTCGTCCCGCGCTCTTTCAGACTGGAAACGTGCCGCAGACATGGCGACGAGAGACGCAACTGTCAATACAGACTTGCGACTGGACAATCGATACGCGCAGCAACTCACAACAGTCATTCCAGACGCACTTTATCCGGTCCTTGCCAAAATGTCGGCGCAGCAACTCACGACAGTCATCCCTGACGCACTGCGTCCAATTCTAGCCAGAATGTCGGCGCGCTCCCCGACCACTGTCTGTGATGTACTTCGCACACCATATCACTACGCAGAATTTGATGCACAGTCGTGGGCATCCTTCGCTTTGGGATCGCCGGATCATGAACCAGTCAAGATCATACGATTGCACCCCAGTCTTAACGAAATGCTGCCACCCCGGTGTTCGATTTCCTCCATGTCTGTGAAGTCCCTCCCAGGGCATGTCGCTGTCATTGATCGGGATAAAGAGCCACGCCAGAAGGCTATCTGGCTCAACGGATATCCGATCGCTGTTAGCGAGGAGACCTTTGACATCCTTATTGCCCTTCGTCATCGCCAACAGGAGCCACGCTACCTGACTTTGCATACCGTCTGCTCCAACAAGGACCTATATGTCAAATCCGGAGCGCAAATTTCGTCAACGAGCCAAATTGCTTATTATGTCACCAAAACCATGTCAGAGTCCACCTGGGCGGTCGAACTCCTGCTAGCTCTAGCCGACATACTCCGCTGGCCTTCTCAGACCACATTTCTGGACCTTCAACGCGTCCTCGAGAAAGAAGAGGCTGCTGGCCCTGCTGTTGCCCTGCAACTTTTGACTGCAGAATATGCACTCAGTCCATGGTTCGATACGTCTGCATTGGATCATTCTAGAAGCCGACTGATTCTTGTCTACGGCAATCGGGCACTGCCAATGGACAGCTTGATGAATGTCTGCGAGCACCCTCATCATCTGAAAATGTATTTCGAGTTGGCATCTGGAAGGAGCATGAAAGGGTGGGAGGATCCTGCGGGCATAATGGAGAGGCTTCTATCTGAGTATCGAATGCGCAACAGTCAGAATCGGGCCAGAGAACAAGAGCAGGAAGCCTACATAAAGCGCCGCCGTGAGATGGATGAGGCAGCAAGGGAGACCCGTCTGCGTGAGTCGTCCGTCAAACCAAAGACAGAGGCCACCTGACGACATGCTGAATGTGGCTTGCTGAGAATGCAATGAGCTCGAGATGAGACTCATGAAAGGCGCCAACAACAGAATATGCATTTGAACATTCAATCCGCACTGGCGACGTAGAGTCCTCCCCGTCAGCATTTGCCTCCAAGGTTGGGCTTTCCGCAGACCAGCTCTGCATCAAACAAATGCTCTTTATTTAATGCCGAGCTGGCGTCGGACTCAGATACTCAGTACCCCAACCCCTCCGCAACCCTCCCCGCTCTTCCCTCCCTAAGCCAAAACCTCTCCAAATTGCCCATCTCAACCCCATACCTCTCCCCAATCCCCTCCATCCACTCCCCACCAAACACACCCCGATTCTCATTCTGGAACAGCCGACTCGCTGTCAGCACATCCCCCTTCTCGACCTCCCGCTCCACTTCCTCCTTACTCAAATTCCGCACCTTCACCTTCGTCCCCTCTGGCACCCCTTCTGGGCGCGCTTCACTAGCCAGGTATTCGTTCAGCGACTGCACCACTTCTCTCATGGTCAACGGCCAAGCCGCAATCTTCACCCTCTTCCCCCTATAATACTCCCCATACCGCTCGTCCCCGTCCGGCAACAACAGCGCGTTGAGTGCGAAAGACCCAATACACTCCGGATCAACCCAATCACTCTTAAAATCCGGCACGAGCGCCGTCGTCACAACATGCCGCTCCTCCTCCGCCCCATCCTTCTTTGCGATACCCGGATACATGAACTTCGACACGGGTGGGAGCAAATTACTCAAGAAGGTCCCCGGCTGCAGCACCGTCCAGTCCACCCCCTTTCCCGCTAGAGTATTCGTAGCGAGGTCAATCACCGCCTCCTCAATCCCGAATTTCGACTCGTAATAAGCTTTCATCCACGGATGCTGGTCGAGGCCGTTGTAATTCCCCGGCACAGCGGGGTCGCGTACCGAGGAGGCGGATGTGTATACTATCCGCTGCAGGGTTGAGCTGGCGTGGGCTGCTAGCGCCGCGAGGACGTTCTTCGCATGCTTGGCCTCCAGTGTGACGTCGGTGAGGACGGGTGTGACGTTTAGAAATGCGTGGGTGACGTTCGTTGTGGGGGCGATGAGGGTGACGGGGTCGGAGAGGTCGGTTTGGAAGAGGTGGATGGTGGTGAAGGCGTTGGTGTTGGTGGATTGGAGGTCTTGGGCGAGTTGGGAGGATGGGGTGCGGGTGGTGGCGTGGATTGTGATTGGGGTGTGGGTGGTGAGAGCGTGTCGGGAGAGGGCGCGGATTAGGGAGGAGGATTGGGTCCCTGTGGCGAGGGTAATGAGGATTCGAATTGGGGTAGGCTGGGCCATGGTTGTGGTTGTTAGCGTGGGTTTGGTTGTGAATTGGGTCTGGCAATTCGATGAAGTGACTGTTTTGCGTTGCTTAACGGCACTGGCTGTACTCGTTTGCGGTCGAGTGTCCTGTTTGCGGTATTGAAATAGCTCAGGCCCCGTACGAATCGGCGAGGTGATCTATTAACTTCGTGTGAACAAAGCCAATAATCAGAATTTCTTCTGGATCCTCTATATCCTCTCTTCATCGCTCCAAACATATTCAGCCAGCCTACCTTATATACTCCAGCCAAGCAGAGCGACACACATTAGCCTCGAGGCATCGCGCCATCCTTTACTCAACTCGTGTCATCGTCCCATAGCAGCCGCCCGCAAGACCGCCTAAATTGCCATGCCTGGCAAGATTCGCTCGAAGATCATCTAAACCATCCGAACTGGCAAGCAGGATGCATAGTGGAGGCCATGAAGGGGTGACAAGGTGAACCAATCGATATTCAGAGATTCGTCCGTTCACGACGGGCGAGCACCTAGTATAGTGTGGTAGACATAAAGTTTTGTCAAAACCCTCCGAATTTGATGCCTGGCAGTGCGACGGTGTTTGTCAGCGGTTGTCATTGTCATTGGCTCATCTGTCCGGAAGTGGTCGAAGCTCGCGCGCTCGTGAACTGTTTCCGGCGATGGAACTTGAGGATGTGGAAAATGCATGATGAAGCAGGACAAAGCCATGGAGGACTGCTGACTTGCCCAGCGTGGCCCACTTTGGCGTATGTTCGAATAAGCTTCGTGCGCCGCTCGAGTGAATTCAGGGGGGCCATCGGGGGAGACCGGATGACTACCCGCCTCTAGCGACTCAATGAGTCGGGGTAAGGGATGTGGTACAATGCGAGACGACCTATTGTGGGTTCATGTTGTAGCAGTGCATCTGCATGCTACAGGCATACAAGGGAACGAATACAGGTTGAGAGTAAAGCGCTTCAGAAGCGATGATCATTTTGCGCTCGGGTCATATTATATTCTTCATTCACTACTCCAGACCTACTCGCTGTCCAATCTGCCATAAGGCGCTACAACAGACGAACGTCGTAGCCCCCTGACACCAGCCCTCTCCCTCCTCTCCCGTTCCATGCGTGCCCTGTAGAACTCGTTGCCTGGCCGGTTCTCAACTTCGTCGCGCCAGTGGGTTGACCACTGCGTCTGGTCGCTGCCGCTGTTGGGGTCGTAGTTGCCCACGAGCTGTGCGAGAGTCCGCTGGTGCTGACGTGTTCGTAACGCTGGGTGGATCTCACGCTCGTCGTTTGTGCTCGAGGCTGACACAGACGACACGGTATCCCTAGGACGCTCGGCAAGCACCGGCACCGAAGGCACCCGTGTGTCAGGTCCGCTAGCGTGCGGTGGCGGAAGGTGGCGATTTGCCCGAATTAGAGGATGCTCGGTCGGACGAGGGCGTGGAAGATCGTCCGCTACTTGTCGAGAAGAAGGGCGACGGTGGGGTGTCCTTGATGTTGTCGTCGTGCTCGTGGTGGAACGCTGGTCAGCAGTCGGTAAAGATGGAGTGGTGGCGGAGCGTGTCAGGTTGGCCCATTGTTGGGATGGTGGGAGTTGTGATAGAGGAGGATGAGCAAGCTGTTGTGGTAGTGTGTGGTCCACGGATCTCCTAGCGGTGTCCGAACTACCATGTCGTCGCAGTGGCAGATCACCGCCCTCTGCTGATGGCTTTACTCGCGAAGGATTTCTCGTCGGCGGCACAAACGGTGCATCGTTGAGCACAAACCTCTGTTGCTGCTGCTGCTGCCGTCGTAGCTCACCAGCGTCATCTGCGAACTGCTCAATCACCGACGAGGAGTCCACGTTCTGTAGCCAGGACCCGACCCTATACCCCATCATTGTGCTGACACTACTGGGTGGCTTGGCGTCAGTCCAGGCGTCGGATTCGTAGCCGGAGTCGTGACTTTCGCTTTGACTTCGACCGTTGGTGGAGGGACGTGGAGGCGCCATACGTGCTGTCATCGGCTCTGGTGGCGAGCTTTTGGCTGGGACGACCGTGAAATTACTCTCCGCGAACGGATTCGCATGGTCCAGGATGTTTGCGTAAGACAGTGCGGCTTCATCGGCGGTGCGTTTGCGCTCTGGTGGTGGAGGTCGAGGAGGTGGTTGAGATGCCGCTGCCGGTTCTTGCTCGCCTTCAGCATTAGCATAGCCATTGAAGGGTCCCGAAGGTGCTGTTACTGTGCGGAGATGTTGTGCAGCGGTAGCGGAGCTGCCCGTGAAGGGAGGCTTGGCTGCCCAGTTCGCACGAGGTGGCTCGTACTGCTGCTGTTCCTGTTGGCTATGGCGATTGCTCACATCGGGCGGGAAAGCGGTGCTGCGAATCGAGGCGGTGAGGTCGACAGTCTCGAGGTCGCTGATACTTTCGAAGCTCTCGTCGCTAGACGTGCTGGTATTGCTGCTGTAGCTGGTGTTGGATTGCTGCCGGGAGAGATCCGGGGCTTCGTTGTGTGCGTGGCTCTCGTCGACTGGGTCGGAATCCTGAGCGCGAGGCAACGTAGTAAGAGCAGGTTGCTGTTGCTCATCAGCCACCATCAGACACTCCTCCGCCTTCAGGTCCCGACTACGACGCCGACGACGTCGTCGCCACTCTTTGAAGTCGCTTCCCCGTCTCTCCGCCTCGGGCGCCATCTTGTTGAACCGCCCTCGCCGCACTGGACCAATCCAATTCGGTGAGTGTACTCGCAGCCACGCTCTTAACCATGAATACAATCTCGGCTTGCTTCTCTCTTCGCTGTCGTGACATCGACTGACCACTGCGCTCAACAAATCCAGGATGGTCTCCAGATTCCCGGCTAAAATGCTCAATGTGCACGCTGTGCAATCGTTGCCCAGGTGCGTCCATATCGACTCGGAGGCCGGTTCATGCCACGCCTCCTTGTACATCTCAGGCGTCATCCACAGCGCGCTTAGCCGGTACAGACGCTTCATCAAGGCCGCCTGTTCAGGCTTTAGATCGTCGAGATGTTGTAGACAAGTGCGTTTGAGATGTCCGACCTCAAGTCCAACCAGAATGAAAAGCTGGTGAACCAATGAAGCATTGAGGCCTTTGTGGATCGGGCACAGACGTGGCCAACGGCGACGCTCAGAGCGTTTCCGGCGTGAGGTCGGAAGTCTGTCAGTAGTCGAGGCCAGTAGACGGCGAAAGAAGCTAGGCTGCTTGAGGCGATTGGGCAACGCTTCGATCAGCTTAGTTATGCGGTCGTTGAACTCGATGGGGCTCTCAACCTTGCTCGGATTGAGGAACAGGATCTCGGCCAGCGCCTGCTGGTCTCGAGGACTTAGCCAGATTAGCCGCATCTTTGCTGTTTGCTTTGTGTGGAGAGTACTTACTATCTGTGTGTGCAAATAATCGGATCTGTAAGCAATCCAACAAGGCAACTGGGCAGTGGTAGAACAGAAGCAACTGGTACCGTAGACTCGGTTCGAGCCACTTAAAGGACCTCGACGAGGCAGTGTTGCCTGGCAGTAGACAATGGAATGACATGAAAGAGACATAAAGGAAGGACAAGGAAATTGTGGTATCTGGCAATGATCAGATCTAGCCTTGACCGTGACGGGCAAGGCATGATCTAGTGGGAGCAAAGGAGAAAGGCGATGTGCAGAATTGAATGATTAATGTCGACTATAGGCACGCTGCTGTATAAAGCATTCTTTGTCGAAGACTTCGTTCAGTCATTCCGAAACGCCGTGATCCGTAGTTGCTGTACCGGATCCAAAAATTCGTTAATGTACACATTTGGCTGAAGAAAAATCACCGCAGTCCGTCAGCATGCAGAATAGCTGTGCTGCGACCATGCAGACTGCCTGCCATACGATCAGATATGGCTTTCGGATCGAAGCCACTAACACTTCGTCTAGTGGAGCGTCGTGGCGTTTGTTGCTTAACCTCTTTCTCTTCTCGCGCTTCTTCTGCAATCACGATTCTGCCATCGACTTTTGGGTCATCCAGAACTTGCTGTCGGCTTTCTTGAGCTTGCTTTTGAGCCTTGTCCAGATCTACCGCGGGCGAGTTCGTCACGGTAGATGGAGCATTCGCGGCGTCGGCGTCTACCTTCTTTTGTGCGGCAATCCTGTCACGCTCGTACCTGCTTGAAACATCGCCACCAGTCCACTTTGTGCCTAGAAAGCGATCCCAGAATGTTCCGAACGGCTGGGAAAAGTTGGTCTTGATGCCCCAGCTCTGGTGGTGAATGTCGTGGTAGGCAGCATTGTTGCCAGTCAGGTGCTGTAGAGGGTCCCATGGAAAGTGGTAGCCGCAATGATCGTCGACAGTCTTGATTGTGGCCGCAGTGAAGAAGGCCATACCCTGGCGTACAGTCATGCCGGTCAGTAGGTATGCAGAGCCAGTGCCAACGGTGTCGAGGATGAAGCCTTCGACTGGATGGTTGTACAAAGCTCCGTACGCGTATGGGACATACAGGCGGTGGTGTCGGGCATGTAGCCAGGTATAAAGAAACTTGTTCATGTGCATGGCCCGATGGACAAAGTATTGCCAGGTATCGACCAGAACGATGGCGATAGAGAATTGGAGGAAGGGTACGAGGACATGGTAGATCAGCCACCCAGCCTGAAGCTCCCACGAAGCGAATCCCGGTGATTGGTATGCACCTCCTGCGAGGACGGCAGCCACGGTAGGATGATGCTGGTACGATTTTGTAGCGAGCTGGACAGAATCCACGCCGATGACTCTTAGGGCCGTGGGAAGGTATGACTGAGCAACTCGCAGGCGCAAGGCCCAGACAGCGATATCGTACTGCTCCTTTCCCATCATCTCGGGCGGATCCCACCAGGCGATGGCCACTCCGAAGAGTGTCTGGACGACTTGCTGTACTATGACATCGCGGAAGACTTCGTACCGTGTGACTTTGTTCCGTTTTGTGATCTCGGCTGGGGTATGCAGTCGGTACTGTGGAAAGAGGTCGTAGACATCGAATACATGGAAGACAGCAGAGGTGGCCCAGTATGCGAAAATCAGCATGAGCATCTGTGACAAGGCGTCTGGAAGTCCCGCAACGATCGCAGGTCGGACTTTCAGAGTGTATTCTGGGAGGGCCGGCATATTGAACGTTGGCAACATCACGCCTGCCGTGGCGTTGGTCGCCATTGCTGAGGCTTGAAGCACAGCACTGGTCTCAGGTCGAGGTTGTACTCAAGTCTTCGGACTCTTGTTTCGCGTCAAGGTCAGAGGATACTTCCGTTGGAGGACTGTGGCGAAGGCCGAAGGAGTGCGAGGTGGCGGGACTTGAGGAACAGTTGGTAGTCGCTGCGAAACAAAGGGTTGGTGGTTCGAACAAAAGCTGAAGAGTGTAAAGGAGCGTAGGACAGCAAAGTTGGTGGCGAAGTGAAAGGAGAGCAGGCAGTGGTGATGTGTTCCCATTAATTGGATGATGCGTGAATTTGGGAACTCAGGGACCAATTTCAGCCCTAAATTCTTAGGCCTTCCGAAGGGCCCGACCTCGAGCAATGGTCACGTGTAAATGACAAAGCGTCGGAGTTAAGAGTCTCTATCAGCGAAGGTCGAGACCAGGCAACCCCACACTAGATTTCTCCTGCGCGAAACGACTGCAACTTGTTCTTTTTTTTCTGGTTGTCGACTGCTACGTTGCTTCACTACCACTCTACACCTTAATAAACCCTCCGACACTCCCCACATTCTCTTCCACAAACCGCGATCATGATCATCTACAGGGTACGTCAAGACTCATGGGTTCATGGCATCGAAGTGCCCCTCCAGCCACCCCGCCAGGCATTGTTCGGACCACGACTAATGATCGCAACAGGATCTTCTCACTGGTGACGAGATCATCGCCGATACGTCAAAGATCATTGACGCCGGCAACGGTCTGTGGGAGGTCGATGGCCGCATGATCAAGAAGGGTGCTGAGAACATCGGTACGCTGCGCAATCCAAGGAGAAGAACACGGGTCTAACTATTGCCAGTCCTTGCGGGCGCCAACCCGTCAGCCGAGGGCGAAGATGCCGATGAGGGTGGTGAGGAAGGCGCCAGCGAGCCCGTCCTCGATCTTGCCGATCAATTCAGATATCAGAAGATGGAGGGCGTCTCCAAGAAAGTCTACCAGGCTGATCTCAAGAGTACGCATCAGCAACCCGAAGGGAGCGCACACAGCTGACAACTTCCCAGAATACATGAAGGCCCTCGTCGAGAAGATGAGGGAAGCCGGCAAGTCTGAGGAGGAGATCAAGGCGTTCCAAAGCGAGGCTCCCGCCGCAGCGAAGAAGATTCTTGGCAACTGGGACAACTACGATGTGTACAAGGGCGAGTCAATGGGCGAGGTCGCCATGTACGTCCTGGTCGACTTCCGTGAGGACGGCATGACGCCCTATGCTACCGTCTGGAAGCACGGTCTTGAGGAGTACAAGGTCTAAGGTCTGCATACTTCGTCCTCTCGACTTCCCACGACAACATACCCGGTCGATCCACACGCTTCGACCTGCAACTTACGACCACCGTCACGATAGACCTGCAGCATCTGAAGGTCAAGTTAGCACAAACGCTGGCTTGGCATTCCCGCAGCTGCTACCAAGACATCCAGAAAAGTTGACGCAGACAGCTGCTTCGAATTTCAGACAGATCAATCACCAGATCCAGACCAAGTTTCCGCATTTTTTAAAGTTCCTTTCGTGATTGCAATAGTATTATTCGTAGTGAATGTGGTCCGTGAAGTTGATCTACTGTATTGCAACGATGCGCCACGGTCGTACTTACCATGGTTTCGCATGGTGACGACTGCGTCGCACGTTTCCCGCTGGCTCTCAAGTCATCGAGCCTGTACGAAACACGCTGGTCTCCATATGATTGCCCATCGATGTGATGGGTAGGACAGAAACAGGCACCGCTCAAAAACTGCCGGCGGGGATCCCCAAAATATTCTGGGATAAAGTTTCTAGCGCCGCATTCGACGTCAGGTACGCCCATCAATTCTCAGCACTTTCATGTGCACGCGATCACTTCACATCCAGTCTCGCTGGTCCCCAGAGCGTCCGACTATGGCCTGAGGCAGCCTCGCAATCATGGCGAAGCTGCTGTCCTGGCTAGTGGTCCTGCTGGCCTCACAACTAGTTTCGAGCGTGCCAACTTCGAATCAGCCCACGAGTCGCACGCCCGTCCTACAGCAGATTCACGACCTATCAATCAGCCCTTTTCGATACGTGCGCGATGCTGTAATAGAAGGGATATGGGGTACGCCGTGTGGGCGCAAGTTGAAGCCCTATGGTCGGGGCAGATCGCGTGCTCCAACTAACTACCGCACCCGGTATGGCGACGATGTTGTGCTGCGGTTCCAGTTCGATACACAGGAAGAGATTGAGGCCTTATCTGACGCGATAGACGTCTTGTACTTGGATGTATGGGACATCACGAACGAATGGGTTGACATCAGACTCTCCAACAGCGTGGTCACGTCTCTGCTCGGTTTACTCCCGCAATCGATGGGTCAGAAGTACACCCCAGTGATCTACGACCTCGCCAAAGCAGTATACGATACATATCCCGGGGCAGAGACAAGCCACAATGAAAGGCCACTTCATCCCATCGACGACCAGGCAGTATCGCCTGTCGAGGTCAACGACATATTCTTCAACGAGTATCAACCACTATCCGTACTCTACCCATGGCTACGGTTACTAGCCTCCATGTTCCCAACACATGTCACACTGGAGTCCATAGGCCTGTCCGCCGAAGGCAGAGACATCCCAGCCCTCCGCTTGGGCGCTAGAGTCGACCTTCCGCCCGACCACGAGCACCCTACTAGAATGACGATCCTCGTGACCGGAGGCCTCCACGCCCGCGAATGGATCTCCGTCTCAACAGCCGCCTACATCGCCTATAACCTCGTTACCCGCTACGGCGACCCCCGCTTCCACGACACCACCAAACTCCTCAACCACTTCGACGTCGTCTTCATCCCCACCATGAACCCCGACGGATACGAGTACACCTGGACGACCGACCGCCTCTGGCGCAAGAACCGACAGCATACCTCCCTCCCATTCTGCTCCGGCATCGACCTCGACCGCGCTTTTCCCTTCGCGTGGGACGGCCATGACGAGATCGACAACCCTTGCGCCGAGGACTTCGCGGGCTCTAAACCATTCGAAGCGTATGAATCGCAAAGGCTGGCCGATTGGGCGAAGAATCAGACCTTGAACAACAACGTCACCTTTGTCTCATTCCTCGACCTCCACTCCTACTCGCAACAAGTCCTCTACCCGTATAGCTTCAGCTGCGACTCCGACCCGCCCAACCTCGAAGATCTGGAGGAAGTGGCGATAGGGCTCGCCAAATCTTTCCGACTGACCAACGGGCGATTCTACTCTGTGAATAGTGCTTGCGAAGGCAGCACTGCAATCGACTACAACCACGAAAATGAGCCAACACGGAAAGGACCCCGACCACGCTTCCCACGTGGCAGCATGGAATCGTCAGGCGGGTCAGCACTGGACTACTTCTACCACGAACTCCGCGTCAAATACTCCTACCAAATCAAGTTGCGGGATATGGGCGCATACGGATTCTTGCTCCCCAAGGAACATATCCTGCCGACGGGCGCGGAAGCGTTCGAGGCGGTGCTGGGGCTGGGGAGGTGGCTGCTGGGGAACCATGGGATCGAAAGGTCGGAGCTGTGAGAGAAGATTTGTTACAATACATTGGAATATGCGCGAAGGGGCGCGATAGTCACCTCCTGGCTATGCCGCTGGCCTTTCTCTTGGATTGTGAAATGGACACGCGCCGTCCTCATGCGCCTGGCGTCGAACAAGATGGAGGCTTGCAATTTTGGATAGGATCGAGATTGCTCGGTCTGCGGACCGTACACCATCGCGGGGTGGGCAAATCACGGAAAACGCTTTCGCTGTAGGATACTTACTTTTTCCGTGACGATAAGATGAGGCGGAGTATAGCAACAATCGATACAGCTTCACAGAAATAGAGCAGTCTAGGATACACGGATTAACTAACAAGCTTCCGAGAATGAAGAAAGAAGCAGGGCAGAGGCGGAAGGCTGAACATCAGCCGCTATATTTATACATACATCTGGCAGGAACACTCCACGGAGAAACCCCAGAATTACATACCTACACAGGATAGAGGTATACAGTGCAACACGCACGAGATGGCACGCAGGCAGCCAAATCTTCTTGTATGTACTTCGGTACAGGACAAGCAGTGGTGTTAGTGAACAGAGCACACAAGTGCGCTTGAGCTTCGTACGTGAATAGCGCGATGAGGAACAGATAAAACGACTCAATGACAACAAGAGTATGGCTCCTATGGCAAGCACGTGAAACTCCTCTATGCTTCAATCTACGTCGCCGGGATTTTCACTGCGTTTCAGGTCATACCCGTGCCATCAGTTTCTGAACATGTTCGCGTCTACCGCCTTGGAGCCAGTCGGTGGGTGGGTGGGGGAGGTGGTGGGGAGGAGGTGG
>NW_017253294.1:0-22204 GCF_001299255.1 Cyphellophora attinorum
GGTATGTATCCCTCCCATTCTCCGTACACCGACCAGTGTTGACAATCTTCTAGTTGGGGAGGTCGGGGAGGGTTTGGATGAGGGGTGGAAGCGGTGGAAATGAGTGTGGTGTTGGGAGGGGATGGGGGCAGGAGGGGGCTGTGCGCGGGGCAGGTGAGCGGAGGGAACGGGCAATGAGCGGTAGGCGGAACGGGCTCCTGGTTTTGGGCGAGATAATGTTTGATGGGGAGGTGATTGTACATTACGTAGCCAGAGCGTGTCTGTTAAATGCAACATGTTCGCCCAAGTGGCGTCCAGAGAGGAAGAGACTTCAAAAGAAATAGTGCACAAACCGCTGTGTCTACATCAGCTGCACCGGTGCGCTCTGAGTGAGATATGTTGTGCGAAAGCGACACCTTCAATACTGGGAGGAGTGAGAAAGGATGCATTCGTGTCTCTGTATGTTTATTCTTCTACCTCTCGGGTTCTCGGCTTCGTTCGGAGGCCATACAGTCCTGCGGCTCGTATTGGGAGAGGTATAAATACCTTGGTAAGTATGGGCTTTGCCTTCGATGTATACCAATTGCGTTTTCGCCCGAGCTACAACCTGGGTTTATGTCATGCTTGCCATGCAATGGTGCTGCCTACTGCTGCCTGGCAGGGCGAAAGGGACCTTGTACGCTGCTGCCGTCTGAAAAGCACGAAAAACGATGTGTGAGGCTGATCGTAGGTGAGAGAAGATGTGATGCTCAGTCGAAAGACACCAGGCAGCAGTGGATCTAAGACAGTGATCACCGACGAGCAGTGAATCACGACAGGCAGTGAACAGCGCCGCTGCCAGTCGCGGGCTGAGGTGAAGTGATCACGCCGGCTTGCTTCGGGTCTTCACTTTGGAGGCGAGGTATAAATAATGGTCTTGCCCTCGACGTCTTCTTCCTCTTCTTTCCACACGGCTTGTCCGCGACGTGCCGTCTACTTGCCATGCCCTCGTAGCATCTACTGCTATCTGGTTGGGCGACGTTGATCGTGGACGCTGCTGCCACAGGCGTGTGAGCACGGTAGGAGATATGTGAGGTTAATCGTAGACGAGGAAGATGGTCTGATTGATTGAGTGACACTAGGCAGCAGTCGATCTGACCGATGTCACGAGCTGTCAATACCTCCGAACTGGGTTGGTGAAGTGTTCGTTGCGGTTTGCGTCGGATCTTCACTTTGGTCACGAGGTATAAGAAGTCGTCCTGTCCTGAACACTCTCTTCTTTCTTTTCACACGACCTTCGCCGAGACTTATGCTGATGCACTTGCCACGCTATGGTAGCATCTGCTGCTACCCGGCAGGGCGAGCTTCATCGTATGCGCTGTTGCAACCGTCTTGAGGGCACACAAAAGACGTGTGAAGTTGTCCGTAGATGAGAGAAGATGGGACCTTCAGTTGAATGACACCAGCAGGCAGCAGTCGACGTGAATCGTGGCACGAGTAGTGAATACCTCTCCTCCGAGGGACAACTCAGTGAGGTAATCGTTTCGGTTTGTTTGAGTCTTCGCTTGGATCAAGAGGTATAAGTAGTCGTCTCGTCCTCGACATCTTGTTCTTCGGATTCGTTGTCACGAGGTCGTGGTCGTGGTCGTACGCGGCCACGAGACAACGAACGTGAAGCTACGCGTGCCATGCTACGGTAGCATCTGCTGCTGCCTGGCGGGGCGAGCATCCTGGATTGTCCTCTGAAGCCGCAGTCAACGGAAAGACATCCACATGAAGTCACATAACATCTTTTGTAGTTCGACCACTGTCTATGTTCGGTCCAATCTCAGTCTGGAGCGGCAGCGAATGTCCATAAATTTTTGTGACCAGGTCGTTACTCCCAAAGCTCCATTCGCTTCCGTAAAAATGAATCGATGGTTTGAAAAGGCTGAAGTCAGAAGTCCTCCCATCTTCCCTGTCACCGCTGAAGAAGTCGTCACAGAATAACGCAGCACCCACCACCAGATTTCCGATCATTGAATGTCAACAGCGCCGCTCTCGTCGCGGCCTCAAACACATCATCCACGCCCTCCCCCGTCAAACTCGAGCACTCCAGATATTTCCTCGCGCCACAACTCTGCGCCATCTCCGTCCCCTCCCTCGCCGTGACAAACTTCAAGCTCTTCTTCCGCATCTCCTCAATCGCCATTGGATCCTCCCTCAAATCCTTCTTCAGCCCGACCAAAATGATCGGCACATCCGGACATCGCTCCCTCGCCTCTTCGATCCATTTATGCCGGACGTTTTCTAAGCTGTCTGGCGAATCAACGCTGAAGCCGATGAGGATGACGTGTGATTTCGAGTATGCAAGGGGCCGGAGGCGTTCGTAGTCTTCTTGACCAGCGGTGTCCCAGAGGGCGAGCTGAACGGAGCGGCCGTCGACGCGGCAGTCGGTGACGTAGTTCTCGAAGACGGTGGGAACGTAGTGGGTGGGGAAGTAGCCGAGGGTGAAGACGGAGAGGAGGGAGGTCTTGCCGCAGGCGCCGTCGCCGATTATTACTAGTTTTCTGTGGGGAGAGTGTTAGTTGAGCGGGTAGTATGTACTTGTGGAAAGAGGGACATCAGTTGGGCGGAACAAGATGTACTTGGCGGGCCGCGCGTCGCTGTTGGGAGGGTGGAGAGGAGGGCATACCTTCGCATGACATTTTGTGGTTGTGCCTGTTGTGCCATGGTCGGCTGTGGCGTGACGCACAGCCGGCAGTGTTCGTGGGCTCAGCAGTAGTCGTTGTCGTGGTATGGATGCAGAAGATCCGAGACAACTGGGCGAGGAAAAGATGGGCCAGGCGGACCCCGGACTGTGAAGTTGACTCAAATACAGGCAAAGGCGGGGAACGGTGTTGCGTATATGAGTTGGCGGTGGACGATGGACCAGCAGTTGGTGTAACTGCGCAGGTGGTTGTAACCTGAATGGGACGGGTTCGTGCAGAGATCCGCTTGGAAAGGAACCCGGTCGGCTGCTGCTGGGATTGTGAAGCGAGCCGTTCTCGAGGGTCTTGTCACAGATTGACGAGTACGTGGATGAGCGGCGAGATGCGTGCTATATGGCGATATAAAGTGAGGTGTTCGAGTACCTGAAACTAGTCGGAAGCGTGGAAGTGTCTCAGTGGGGTGCGTCTGTCAGAAATAGCACTTTTGTCTGAGCACAAGGTGACGTCGAAGGTCAACGTGGCTGTGTACAACTACTGCGCAGCCAGCGGAATGCTGAATCACAAGTCGAATCGACAAGTCTCCAAGGTTGTAGTGGTCGATGTGGGCGGAAAGTTGAGATGGGACGATCAGAAGCTAAGGTGAAGCATGTACTTGGATGAGCTGAGCTGATCTATCACTGCGAGTTTCGGCGGATTGAAGTGGATGTTGGATAGATATGTACTTATTATTTCATGCAGTGCCTTGAGGTCCGAGTCCGAAGAAGCTGGAGCACGAAAGAGGGCATTGGGCGCTCCTCAATGGGTGTAGTGGACACGGCAGAAGGAAGCATTGGAAGTCCGCGGCAGCAGGCCTAACAGCACCCGGAAGAAGCTGCTTGAGGGGCAACCGCTGGGCAGCATGTCGGTCCTAAAGATCCCTAATCTGTGCCGTCTCTCCCTCCTGCGCCTCCCAGTTGTGGCTAGTATTGTACAGGGTAGCCTGTGCCTGCGTCGTTCAATGACTGCCGCCGCTTGCCTTCGCCCCACGAATCAACGACAGCAGGCGAGTGAAGGGCAACTGGCACCTGACTGAAGTACCACTGGCACCTACCACTTACCACCTTCCTACTGTCCCTTCACTACGCCAGCAACAGCGTCTCTACCCGCTCGCATTGACTTGCAGACGACTCCCGCTCACACATCTACCCGCTCCGCACATTCTAGAAGCCGACCCGGTTTCATCGCAGCCTCATCAAGACCGAATATTCTCCCTTGGACGTTTGTGGAAGTCCCCCACCACAAACGAAACAAGACAAAGAACACCACGGTCCTTATGTGCTCATAAGTCAGCCTTCCACCGCGCCTGTGTGCACTCAACAGTAGTGATCCTATTCTCTACGGCATCGACCGAGTGCACATCATGCCGCCCAAAGCAAAGAAGCCGCGGTCGCAACCAAATCCGGCAACAAACTCACACCTCAAAGAAGCGGCAACACGTCTGCCTCTAGGGTCTGCTACAGCAACGACGCCCTCGGATGCTCCTTCGCTGCAGTACGGGCAGAGTCAGCAGCACCAAAGCAAGCCCGACGTTGATTCCAAAGCAGGCGATACTACCGAATCTGCCGATGACCGCCCCAATGCCCCAGCTGTCAACCGCAAAAAGCAAAAGAGGCGGGACAAGGAAGCTGCCAAACGTGCCGCCTCACAACAGCTACCAAATGGCCACACACCTGCGGGACGAGGTCCTCCTAAAGGCTACTTCACTGAGGACGCCGACATCACGGGTCCTCCAAGACCGCCACCTCACGATCTTGACTCCATTGACGCTAGCGACGACTTCTTTAGTGGTGACGACGAGGACGATGCGGACTATGGATCTCACATTGCGACTCAAACGAACAGTTCGTGGCTCAATACCAGCAAGCGGAAAAAAGCAAAAGGCAGGAAGACGAGTGCGAACAATTCAAACCAGATATCCAGAACCTCAACAGCCGTGACCCGACCGCACGTCTCAACCGTCTCGAATGCCGCTCTGCGCTCCGCCCATCGCATGAGCACCGATTTGTGGAATCCCACCACTCAGAACGAGCGCGATCAGATCAAAGAATATTGGCTGCAGCTGGGCGAGGATGAGCGTCGAAATCTGGTCAGAATCGAGAAGGAGGCTGTACTGAAGAAAATGAAGGAACAGCAGAAGCATTCATGCAGCTGCTCTGTTTGTGGACGCAAGCGGACCGCCATTGAAGAGGAGCTCGAAGTTCTCTACGATGCCTACTATGAGGAGCTCGAGCAGTTCGCGAATCCTGTGCCTGGTGAAACCCTGCCGCCTCCCAATTCATATCCTACACGACCTCGGCATCAAATTCCCGGCGCCTACTCGTCTTCTGGACGCGTGCAAGAACTGGATGATGACGAAGAAGAAGAGCTGAATTCAGAGGAAGACTTTGACTCGGAGTTCGACCCTGATGATGATCTCGACTATGCTGCGCTCCCTCCAGGTCCTCGAGACTTCTTCAACTTTGGCAACTCATTGCAGGTCAAAGGTACGTCTCGAAGGGATCCTAGACTGGCTCAATACTAAGATTATACAGATGGCATTCTAACCGTAGCTGACGACCTTCTCAAAAACGAAGGACGGAACTTCATTGACATGATGGAGTCACTTGCTGAGCGGCGCATGCAACGTGAGGAAGAAATCCATTTTCCCTCGTCTGCTCTCGCTCATCAGGGTGTTCATCAAGGTCACAACCATGCCCCGTTAGATGACGAGCCCGAATACTCCGATGAAGATCCCGATGACGATTACAATAGTCAGGAGGATGATGAGTACGATGAAGATGACCCGGAGGAGATGGTTAGTTCTACACACAAACAGGAGGAATATGCTAACTGTGTAGGAGGACTCTATGACGGAGGAGCAACGTATGGAAGAGGGTCGCAGGATGTTTCAGATTTTCGCCGCTAGAATGTTTGAGCAACGAGTACTTACCGCTTGGAAAGAAAAGGTGTCAGCCGAGCGCACACAGGCTCTGATCAACGAGCTCGACAACGACAAGGAACTTGAGGCCCAGAGAGAAGCAAAGAAAGCACGTGATGCCGCGAAGAAAAAGGAGAAGAAGAAAGCGCAAAAGGCTGCCAAGGACGAGGAGAAAGCTGCCAAGCGAGCCGCAGAAGATGCTGCGAAGGAAGCAGAAGAGAAGGCCGAACAGAAGCGGCTCGAGGAACAGCGACAGCGCAAAGAGGAGCAGCGTAAGAAACGTGAAGCTGATCGAAAGGCCGCCGAGGAGCTTCGCCTGAAGCAGGAAGCTGAGAAGCTTCGTCGAGCGCAAGAACAAAAGGATCGACAAGCTGAAGCCGAGCGAAAGGCGAAAGAGGCCAAGGAGCGCGAACGGACGAAGAAGGAAGAAGCCAAGCGGAAGGAGCGAGAAGAGCGCGAGGCTAAGGAGAAGGAAGCTCGCGAACGAAAGGCCAAGGAAGCCCAGGAACGAAAGACCAGAGAAGATGCAGCTCGACGGGAGAAGGAGACTGCTGCGAGGGAGGCACGCGAAAAGGCAGGACCTCCGTCGAGCGTGAAGCCTCAACCGGTTGCTCTGCCACCAGGTCTCACGCCGCCAACCCGACCTGGACCGATGCTTCAGTCACCGAGCGTTCAAGCCGCCATTCCTGTGCCACCAGCAAAGATCCCTACCCCGGCTCGAGTCCGTCAAACATCGCAGCCCAGCCAAGCAGTCCCTTCTCACGGATCGTCGCCAAAATCTCAGCAAGGTAGCAGTACCGAACACTCAGCCTCGCCTGCAGGCACACTGCCGCAGACACCTGCGCAAGGCCAAGCCGTACGAAACCATGGCCAGCCTCCGGTGCTGCACCATCCTCAGCCTTCTGCGCCGCGATCTCCTCTGAACAATCCCAATCGCAACAATCACGCCTTCAACATGAATGGCCTGCCTGGACTCGGAGTAAGTGGCCCGCCAAATGCGCCAGGAATGATGCCAGGTATGATGCCTCTGGGACCTGCTTACGGAGGACCACAAGGGTTGCCAGTGGGGAGTCTTCCTCGGTATGGTCCGAACGGTATGCCATTCGCACAGAACTATGGCGGACCGCGACACTTCCAACCACCACAGCCAATGCACTACAACCCTCAGCAAGCGCCGCCCACAACAATGCCCAGCCAGCAGCCCGTTGCTGCCAAACCGACCCATTCCCGCCAGACATCTGGTTCCGGCATGACTGAAGCGTCGTCACATCCTGCTCCCATCGGGAGACCTGGCCCAATTGCTCGGCCTTCGAGTACCACGCCAGACAAACAATTCCGCAAGACCTCGGCCGAGAACGACGTTGAACAAATCACCGCACAGCTGGGCAGCAAGGCTTTGCTTGACGACTCAGATGAAGCACTCCCTATTCTGCACGACAACAGAGGCGGCGCGCCTTTGAAGCAAGCTCCCGGCAACGGACGAGTGCCGTTCGGGTCGCCATTTCCAGAACCCAGAGCAGAGGGGTTCGGTCATGGCTTCGGCGGCTTCGGCGCAGCAAGTCCTTGGGGTCAGTCACTTTCTCAAGCAGCACCGCGACCTACCAACACATGGTCTCAGCAGCCCTTTGGCGGCCCGTTGATGCCGGGCGCACAACTCTCGCACCGCTCGCACATGCCACGACCCGTAGCTGTGCGATTGATGCTTGTGGAAGCTTGTCGCCATCTATCGATGATGGGCGAATCACTCCATCCTGTCCAACAAGTGCTTCAACAAGTGGAGATACGAAGAGCACCCGGAGAGCCATCGGTGTCCATGGACGAGATGCTGGAAATTTGCGACACAGAGGGCAATGGTCAGAACGGGGGCGGATCGTTCGAAGTGATGGTAGACCAACACCGAGGACAGGTCATCAAGTTCACCGAAGACAATGCGCTGCCTCGTAGCAGCGTCGGTGATATTGGGAGTCCCATCCCTGGTCACTCGAACACTGCCCAGCCGTTCCCAATCGGCCAGCAGTCATCCTTCGGCCCACCAGGTCGCGGATTCTAGCAGCTGAGTATTCGGCCGATGTGGGTTCTCCAGAAGGTGCCTACTGCTACAGTGGGAAGACGTCGGAAGGTGTGAGGGCAGGGTAGCAGGTATTGTGGTTTGTCTGATGGGACGGATCACCTTTCCAGCAGCCTATCGTTGACGGGCCGGCTATCGTTGAAGCAAGTCATTCATGCAGTGTTAGTTTACACAGCATGGCTTAGTATTCGTGTAGTTCACGACCCTTCTAACGGGTAAAGAGAGCAGTTATTAGCGACCAATAGCGAATAATACTGCACCCGTTGCCATGTCGAACTCAACACTTTGTCCTCTGCGTGTGGTAGACTTGCACCTCCAGAATCTGATGTGGCGTAGATCATGACCGCTGCTTCTCGGGGAGCATGATTAAGCAGATGCAGGACGGTATCGCGCCAAAAGGATCGGAAGTCCGTAGCCATATAGACCTGCCGAATGAGAAGCCTCGATCAGCAGCGCCCACATGGCAGTCGCTCCCCGTGGAGCTTCCCGTCAACATGCAGCTGTCACATCATGTCTGTCGGAATGCTTCGCCTCGTATAGCATCACTTAGGTTTAGATTCCAAGGTTGTCCATGCGAGCAGCATGCATGCACCACGTTTACATTATTATCATGATTCTCCCCATAGAAAAAGCATATTCCGGTACCTTTACCCGTTGTCCAGGTGGCTGACCTGGAACCTGGCTATAGCGGCAGGTGTAGTATATACAACGGCTAGTGCATTTCAGCCGCAACGAAGGTTCATGTTCTTCTTCTTGTTCGAAGCTTCCAGAGGTATAACTGCATTTCTTGTCCATTCACCAGGCGTCCCAGGCACATACTACGAGAAGACAAGCCGTATGCAAATCTAAGAATACATTCCTCTTCTCGCAAAGCAGCGTTATCGTGGGGCCACACACACCCCTCTCACCAACAAGCGAGCTCTTCTCTTTCGTTGCCGGACTCGGCGATCGCCCATCCCTCTACCGGGACACGAGTCCACGGCCTTACCTTACTTTTTGGCTGTTCGGGCTCAGCAATGTCGCTCGCTTCTGTTCTTGCTTCTACACCTATCTCTACACCCCCAGCATCACCATCTAGAGAGCAGTCAAGTCCAAATCGCCCAAGGATAACTATACCGCCGTCTTCCGGAGGAGTTGTATCTGTGCTGAGCGCTGGAAGCAAGCACAGTGTTGCGAGGAAACCGTTGAGGGCTTCAAGGGAGATAGGGCGGGAACAGCAGCAGCACTCATCACCACCGTCTCTACAGGCTTTCGGACCAAGCCCTACACAGCAGGATTATCAGCAACGACAATATCAACAACGGCATCCTGATTTCGATACTCTGCACTCCCTGATCACTCCACCCTCCAACAACACCAATTTCACGACTAACAACATGACTTCATCACCGGACGACTCAGCTTCAACGCTCTACTACACGGCCACCACAATCCCCTCCCCACACTCCCAACCACTTTCGACAGTACACGCCTTCCCCTCCCGCCTCTCCGGGACGACCGTCTACATAGTGGTTGACCCCGTGACCGAGGAGGCCGCCATCATCAACCCGATCCTGGACTTGGACCCCACAACCAACGAGATCAGGACCAGGCATGCCGACCGCTTGCTGAAATTCGTGAGCGATGAGGGGCTGAGTGTGCGGTGGGTGTTGGAGACAGGGATCCATGTTGATCGGATTAGTGCTTGTCGGTATCTGCAGATTCAGTTGGAGCAGAGGAATGCTTTGGAGGGAGAGGGTGGGAAGGTGGTGGTGGGGACGGCGGAGAACTCGTTTTGTACTTGTGGCGATGATGATGATGATGAAGACCAAGCCGCATCACCAGACACGACACGCACCGCATCACGAACTTCCACGATGTCGCCGACGAAACTACCGGAAGCATTCGATCGCCTCTTTGCCGATGGCGAGCACCTCCGCTTGGGCAACATTGTGTTCCAGTGCGTCCACCTGGACGGGCATGAGGGTTGCGAGTATATCTTTGGAGACAATGTTTTCGGGAGCAACCTTCTCAAAGTCCTAGGCGGGGAGATGTCGAATGGGCAAACATCAGGCAGGGCCAGCGTGACGAACCACCCAGACCCACCGCCCGAGAAGCATCAACAACACGGAAGAGGCGATAGCACCGTTTCATCGCGGCAGAAGATCACGATTGACGAAGTGCTGAGCTCTTCTGCGACACCCAGCGAACAAACCAACGGGGATAGCAGCACTATCAATGGGGTGCCTCAGGAGCCGCCGAGGCCGAGTCCAATGCTGGCTTTTTATGCGGAGCAAGTTAATACCAGGGGTGGAAGGATACCGAAGAAGATTAACCTGCCAGCGGCGACGCAACGGCGGCTTACCCTGTCAGAAGGCGATCTGGCGGGGCTTGATCTCAACGGGAAGGGGAAGGGGAGGGAGAGTTTAGGTGGGGGCGGAGGTCAACAACAGCAGCAACAGCAGCAGGGGCACCAGCAGGGGATGGTTGCGCCGTTGAAGATTCCGCGGAAGCTAGGGGTTATTATGTGCTGATACGACCATGGCTCGAATCCTCTCAAATGGACGAAATAGCCGGCTGGCACCGAGGCGTCCATCCGCACAACGACAAACGTATGTCTTGGCTGGAAAGAGCGTGTCGATCTCTGTCGCGAATGGGATCATCATGCCCGCCTCCAGCGCCGCGCGAAATCGTGGCGGGTAACATGGAAAAGGATAACGCCAGCCAGCCAAGCAATTCGTACTGCCCTTTCTCAAGCAGCTTGCTATCCGTGCCGATCACCGCGTCTCAAACACCTCAATCGAAACGCTACCCTATCAAGAAGTGGGAGACGGTGTTTCGCTTCGACATGCTGAGGAGGCAGAGAGTCTTGTACGCAACCACCAACACCAGCAGCAGCGGCGGTATAGGCAGCAGCAACTTGACAAAGGATCACTTTGCACCTTCACCAGCTACTTCGAACTCGGTCACGGAAGAAGACATACGTGGTGGGAGATCGATTGTCTCTATCACGACTTCTCCCTGGTCATAAAGATCCGCAACACCAGATCACAATACCCTCTCTTTTCCGTCACCGACGCTCGCTCTTGCTCTCGCTCCACCTTCAACGTTCGCCCGCGGCATGACAACGCCAGAGTTCGGTTCGTTCATGCTTCCCTGCTCCCTTCGGCCCCTTCTTGCTCGCTCGCCCTTTGCTGCTCGCGCACCCTCTCCTGCTCGCGCACCCTTCCCTGCTCGCGCACACTCCCTTACTTGCCTGCGGCGCTGCCTTCGAGCCTAATGCTCCGCACGCTCGCCTTTGCCCTGAGCCACACCACACGGTGTGAAGGCGGCGGGCCCTTCGGGCCCGCCACCTCCCCACCACCTCCCCCACCCGCCGTCCCCTTAATCATGTTCCCCGAGTTGTTGCAGTGGTAATGATGTGTGCCATACCCGTCCTCAAACTCCAAATCCCTGGCCAATATGTTTCGACGTTCCTGAAGGCGGGGAACAGGGCTCTCTCTGGTTCGAGACCGACACAGTTCACGGCCGCTCGTGCGTGAGGGCATGGCCAGTTTGCTCCAAAGATGATTCTGTATCATGTTGCCCGGAATGAGATTACGATGTAGATGTGTGATGAGTAGGCAGGCTGGTCAACAAATGGATGTCGGTAGAGCCAAACAGACCCTACAGAGGGAGAGTTCTGAGATCGTGAATTGCTTTTCTTCTCAGTTTGGGTATCAATCTACTACCTCATATCTGCCTCACTGTTGCCAGGGGCTTCTTTCGTTTGTCGCAAGGTCCAGCTGGATACACATACACACGTCTATCGGCTCTTGCGCTTCCGCTCAGTCATCCCCACCACCTCCACCAGCACCCATATTCCCACCACCCTGCTGCGCGCTCTTCGCCCCACAGATCTCATCCACCCGCAACAGCAGACACGCGCTCTCCACCGCCGTCTTGATACTCTGCATTTTCACCGCTGTCGGCTCCCAAATCCCGCCTTCCTTCTTCTCGTCGATTATTGAGCCGGTATCGCAGTCCACACCCCAGCTATGCTGCTTCTCAGCGTGTTTTGAGCGGAGTTGTGTTAGGATGCGGATCGGACTACCACCGCAGTTCTCGATCAAGGTACGCGGGATCACCTCCATCGCATCCGCGACGGCTTTGTATGGCCATTGTTGGACTCCTTCGATGGATTTTGCTTTTTGCGCGAGTCGGACTGCTACGGCCATCTCAGTGCGCCGCCGCCGGGCGAGACGGCGGGCTCGAACATGACGTTGCGGGCGACGGCCATGGCGTCGTGGAGGTTGCGCTCGATCTCGTTGAGGATGTCCTTTGAGGGACCCCGGAGGAGGATGGTGCAGGCTTTCGGGTTCTTGCATTTTGTCAGGAAAGTAAAGTACTCGTCGCCGATCTTGGAAATTTCGAAGAGGCCGCACTGTGTTCCTACATCGGAGGCGACGAGGTCGTCGACGCGGTTGACCACCGTAGCGCCGACGGCGCGAGCGATGCGGTTGTTGTCTGTCTTGCGGACGCGGCGGATGGCGGTGACGCCCGCTTTGACGAAGTGGTGCTGTGCGAGGTCTGAGACGCCCTTTTCGGTGATGACTAGATCGGGCTTGTGGGCGAGGATTGCGTCGCACATTTTCTTGACTTGTTCTTCTTCGATCTGGAGGATGCGCTCCCAGGACTCTTCGTTTGTGATTTCGATGTTGGTTTGGGACTCGCCTTTTTTGTACTCGAGGGAGCAGTCGAGGAGGATGATGCGCGGGTTGGTGATTTTGCGGCGCATGGAGGCGTGGGTTATGTCTTTGTTCAGCATGACGCCGTCGAGGACGCGGCAGTCTTCGATCTCGCCGCCGGGAATCTTTTCGATGCGGGCGTAGCGTTTTAGGTCGATTTCTTGGGGTTTCTTGGGGGTTGTGCCGTTGGTTGTGGGCGTGGAGGAGGATGTGGTGGCGTTTGAGAAGAATGAGGCGTCTTGAGCGACGATGCGGACGGCGTTGAGGGCGAGCGAGCACATAAGGTCGGCGTTGCGGGAGATGGTCTTGGTGCCGATGCAGGAGTTGATGAGGGCGATCATCTGGCGGTCGTTGGAGATGTCGACCGGTAATGAGATCTCTTCGACGATGGCGAGGGCGTCTGCTAGGGCCTTCTTGTATGCTTGTATTATCACCACGGGATGTATCCGTCTTTCGAGTTGTGGGAGGGCTTGTGCTAGCATTTCACCGGCGAGGATGATGACTGTGGTCGTGCCATCGCCGACTTCTTCGTCTTGCGTTCTGCTGAGTTCGATCATGCTCTTTGCCGCTGGGTGTGCTACCTCAATCTCTCGTAGGATGGCGTGTCCGTCGTTGGTGAGGACGATGCCGCCCATGGGGTCGAGCAGCATCTTCAGCATGGCTTTGGGGCCGAGACATGATCGTATTATGTCGGCCACCGTCTTTGCGGCTGTGATGTTGGATATTTGGGCTTGTTTGCCAATTTGACGCTCACCGGCGCCCGTGTCTGTCCAGTGTCAGTCTGGATCCCGCTAGGGAATACTGTGGACGTACTCATTACAATGACCGGAGCCTGCATTTTCGCGGTCTGCGGGCGAAAGCCGCGATTTGGCTGCTGTCAAAGATTTCAGACGCGTGAAGAGCTCTGACAATGGAAATCGAGATCACCGCTGCGGAAAGGAGCGAAGGCCAGTTGAGTTGTTGACGCTTGGAAATTCGATATCAAAGTGCAAAAGAATCTTGTAGACCCCCGCAGTCCGATGCCAAGCCTTTCTTTGAGCGGCCTCTGCGGCGAAATCTATCACGACTCGATAAAGCGGATGCCTACAATCTATCTGAATTGAGCGTCACTCACGTGCCACCAAGCAGCATTCTGGAGTCTTAGAATGTGGCTCCATTGTTATCAAGGCTTATACACACGGCTTGTTGAGATCACGACCCGTCAGCGTTTCGATCCATATCATCGCGACCCTTCCTTGGCCTCTTGTGATTTCGCAGAGTGGCACCCTTCTTGCCACGATTCTCCTGCAGTTCCTTCATCTCCATGGCGGCAGCTCGAGCCGCCTCTTCGACCCGCTCAGAATACACCATGACCTCCTCTCGAACAGTCTCGTACTCCTCCAGCTTCTTGCCTAGCGCATTCTCGATACGCAGCCATATCTCGACATCATACTGCGTGACCAGGGACAAGGCGTGGCCACTTTTGCCAGCTCGAGCCGTCCGTCCCACTCGATGAATGTATGTCTTGCTGTCGTGCGGCAGGTCGAAATTCACTACCAGATCAACAGCCGGTATGTCAAGGCCACGCGCTGCAACATCTGTAGCCACCAGTAGACTTTTGGACTTGGCTCTGAATGAGTTCAGAGCAGCAAGCCGCGCTTGTTGGGATAGTTGACCATGTATCGGCACTGTCGAGAACCCCAGCTTCTTCAGTATGATGGACAGACGTTGTGCCTCGTTGACCGTTCGTGTAAAGATGATGCCTGTCTGTCCGGCCTTTTCATTGAGGACGTGGATTAAGTAAGTCAACTTGTGCTTCAGAGGAATGAACAGAAACTTCTGTATCAGGGACGACACGGTCTGGTACTTGTCTTGAGACACTGAGACTCTTGCTGGATTTTGCAGCGATGCTCTCTGTAGCGACTCGACCTTGCTTGACATTGTCGCTGAGAAGAGGTATGTTCGTCGGCCATCGCGAGGGAGGACTCGTAGGATCTTGTCGAGGATCGGACCAAAATCAAGGTCCAGTAGTCTGTCGGCTTCGTCCATGACTAGGTATTTCAGCTGCCTCAACGAAAAACCCTTTGTGTTCTCTAGGTGGTCCAGCAACCGTCCCGGCGTCGCAACAACCACATGCGGCATCTTCCCAAGCGCTATGGCTTGTGGTATCATATCCATGCCTCCCACGAGGACTGCACATCGTACCGAAATGAGTGAGCCAAGTGCTTGGACGGTCTGCGAGATCTGATAGGCAAGTTCTCGAGTTGGCGCAAGGATGAGCGAGTGCAACTTCTGCGGTTTGGCCATCAATGCTTGCAGGATTGGGAGGACGAATGCAGCAGTCTTGCCACTACCAGTCTCCGCAAGGCCGATCAGGTCGCGACCTTCGAGAGCGAGTGGTATTGACTGGGACTGAATCGGTGTGGGTGCTTTGTAGCCCAGGTTATCGCAGGCTTCGCATAACGACTCGATAATTCCGAGTTCTTTGAAAGATTGTGCTTCTGCTGGTGCATCGTTCTCTGCAGGTTGGTCTGAGGTGGCTGACGCGGAATCAGATTCGCTGTCGTGCGACAGCTTTCGCTTCTTGTACGGTGGCATCGTAACTTTTGTGGTCAGAGCGCCGCGCTGTGTACCAAGATTGGTGAATGAAATTGTCAGCCAGGAATTTGCGCTGTTGAGCGTCCATCTGCGGGGAGTGTCGTCTGCGTCGATCAGCAGAAAAAGATTTGGCTGAGGCCCTCCGCACCAAGTTGCGCCTTATCGATTGTCTCGCCGAGCTATGCCAGCCTTGGTATAGTGCCTGTCACCTGTGCTTGAAGTCACCCAAACCGCTTATGAACCTCTTCCCATCACGGACAACACGCTTCGTATCTTTCAATGAAACCATCGTGCTGCTAGATCCGTCCTTTAGCCCGGTGTCGCGTCAAGATGCGTCCACGCCATCGACATGCTGCCAATGGCGACGAGGTCTCTGACCGCGTGGGTCTTCGGCGAGGACTCGAAGTAGTCCTGACTTGTTGCATGAGAAGTTGTTGATGAGCGCTGGCATGATGAGCGATGCCCACTGGAGTGATCTCAGGATGAAGTGCGCAGGTATTGTGCGTAGGGCACGACGCACGAGGAGACTCCAAGCAGTTGACTGCGAGTAGACCATGAGTCTCGTCATTGCATGCACTTGACAAAGGGCGACAATGACTTCAATGTGATCTTGCTTCACTTACAACAGGGACCTCTCCCATCATCTCGGCGTAGCTATTCCTCTGATCTCAGCAATTACCACCAGATTGTCTACTACATGGGCATGTCACATGTTGAGACTCTCGAAACTTCTTGCTATCACGATCGCAACTTCCACCACATTCATGGCTGGCAGACAACATTTGTTTACCGTCCGCAGCGACTTCCCACCCACCATGGACGCCGCAAAGCTATCGTCAGCGCTTTATCAGCGAGCCGTCAACAAATGCCGACGTCAACACAAGTTCTTCTTCCTCTCCCTACCACTACCCATCCGAAAGCTCGTCTACACTGCGCTCTGGCTCGGCAATACAGTGCAAGTCGCGACTTGGCTGAAGTCGCACGGCGAAGACTTCGCCGACCGCGAGACATGTCAGCTGCTACTTACCTGTCGACAAATCAACAAGGAAGCGAAGCCGTTCTACTACTATTTCAGTCGCTGGAAGTTCGTCAGCATCTCAACTCTCAATCACTTCACATGGCCCACCGCGCGCTGGCCGCCGTGGTCGCACATCACCAAAGTCTCTCTCACCAAGGTCAACATACTCGAGGAGTTTTCGAAACATCTCAGCAAGTTCAGGAACCTACAGCTGCTCACACTCGACATGCCGGACGAGTTCAGAGTCAGGACACCACGACGAGCCCGCGACGAGGGCGAATGCCGAGCCTTCGTACGCTCGCTGTTGACACGTCGATTCTACCGCAATAACTTCCACGAACATCTTTACATTCAGCGCAATTGGGATGTGCACCTTGTGATTCATGTCACCTATGATACCATTGATCTCGAGACAATTCATCCCAAAAATTCAGAGGTATGTCCAGAATCTTCAGCCGCTAGTTCGAATACTAATTTCATCAGGTTGTACTCGTTGATATTGACAATCACAATGTGGTTTACAACTGGTACAGAATGCCGCCCCCAGAGAAGCAGTACGTGGCTGTGATGCCGTCTTCAGGCGACAGCGATGTCGATTGCACAATCATTTCCGATGACGAGGCATAACGAGTCGACCGCCATCACCTATCGAAGAAGTCTGGGCGGGCTGGAAGATCCTGCAAATGGCTACACTCGACCTGAGGCAACGTGCGTCAAGGCAGATTGGAGTAGTTGCCGCCCATTCGAGGCCGGCCTTGAGATGTCTTGCGCATACTGAGTGGTGTTTCCATCATCGCATCTGCTGACTCGAGGAGACAGGGCGCCGGCTGCTCACTGGTATGTCTCCAGAGTGCGCCACGAAGCGTGCCTACCGATGGACGTTCCGATCTGCAAGACTTGCAAAGCGCAAGGCGTGGGAAGAATAGGGGCAGGCTCGGAGAGAGCTCCGAAATTGGCCGAGGTCCAGATCATGATCAACTAACTTCACGAATCTTTCCTCGAGCTTCAATGCTTTCCTTGCCATAGAATGCCATAACGATTCAATTTGATTGCAAGCAGTACTCGTTTCTTTTTTTCTTGGTTCGTATGCGCTCCCACTGCATTTGCTAGGCGTTCCTTTGGATACGTAGAATTTTGCCACCAACAATTCGCTTCCTACAAACTCACCCCGCGCCTGGGCAACAATGGTCTCCTCCGAAACAGACGCCAGAAAATCACCACTAGTCTCCCTGATAGCAGGCGGCCTCGCCGGCGGCGTAGAGTGCTCAGTAACGTACCCCTTCGAGTTCGCCAAAACCCGCGTCCAGCTGCACTCCTCGGACGTATCCCGGAACCCCTTCTCAGTCATCAAACGCGTCATCGAGCGCGAAGGCGTTCGGTCCCTCTACAAAGGCTGCACGACACTAATCGCCGGCTCCGTCGCGAAAGACGCCATTCGCTTCATCTCCTTCGACACCATCAAGGACCAGTTCAAGGATCCGGAGACCGGGACGTTGTCGCCATTGAGGAATCTAGCTGCGGGGATCACGTCGGGAGTAGTTTCGAGCACGTTTGCGGTCACGCCGACAGAGAGGATCAAGACTGCCCTGATCGACGACGCGCGCAATGAGAAACGATTCCGCAACCCCTGGCACTGCACCAAGACTTTGATCGCCGAGCATGGGTTAGGGGCGGTTTATAGGGGCTATGTGGCGACGACGATGAAGCAGGCCACCACCACCGCCGTACGTCTGGGCACCTACAACATCCTCAAGGATTTTGAGAAAGTCAGAGGGATACCGCAGACCACTGCCATCACTTTCGCGAATGGAGCGGTGGCGGGTGTGACGGTTGTGGCGCTTACGCAGCCGTTTGATTGTTTGAAGACGCGCGCGCAGAGTGTTAGGGGTGCGGGTGTTGTTGAGGCGTTTCAGAGTATTTGGGCGGAAGCGGGAGTTAGGGGGCTTTGGCGAGGGAGTACGATGCGGCTGGGGCGGACGGTGCTGGCCGGTGGGATTCTGTTTACGAGTTATGAGGCTATTGCGGAGGTTATTACGCCTTTGTTGGGAAAGTCGACTGCGGCGGCTTGAAGAATAGATGCGACTGCCCTGGATACTGCAGCAGCCAAAACGAGCGTCATCGGCGCAACATTCTCGGGAACGACACTGGCAGGCGTCGACAATCGACATGCTCGCTGTGAGGCTAGGAAGGCACGACCCACGCAATCCTATCAGCTTCGTTCAGGCAACACAGGCCACACCTCGCACATCTTAAATCACAGCCTGCATACTTGAGGCTGTTTGCCTGACATCGAGGACTACCGCGGCGCCGGCCAGCGACAGCACGTCTTGCGCGACACCTCCAATGCAAGTTCAAGACCGGCTCAGATTCATTGCTATACGTCTCCGTCGCCCCCCTTCAAGCGCAGATGGTGCCACATGCAAGGATGCTGTGCAGGCGCTGGCATCGTTGGAACAGGCCGAGGATGTTCTCCCACAGAACTGCATTTGACACGCCGCCTAAAGCATATCATGGGCCACGGTAGCCTCGCGCTGGACGCATCAGCTCAGCTTTCCAGGTTCCGCACAACTTAGATCCCGCTTTGTGGTTCCGAAGCTCTTGGCGGCCACTATGTGGAAGCGCACTTGTCTGCTCACCACGTCGGTCGAATCCATGGAATCTAGCGATCTCGTGGATTTGCCTCTACAGCCGTGTTGGCTTCGAAGTCGCCGACGGAGCTGCCATGAGGTAGTGATACTTCATTTGCGCATCCATCAACACCCATTTTGCCGTTGGATTTCGATTACTCGTCCTCGACGCTCAGCGGCCTTTGCAGATCAAAACTTCCTCTGGGGCTGATGCAATATTCGCTTATTTGACTCTGGTCCGTGGAGACTACTACTGTCAAAGTACACAGGCCCAAGTTGAGTTCGATGAACTGGCTAATAAGAGCCATTACCTCTCAGCTGGTGGTAATGCCCAGCGTCTACGCACCGCACACAAGCCTTCATCATTGAGTATCTGCACAATTCTTCTCGAGAGCTGACTTCTCTTCTTCATTGCACTCAAACAGCGACCGAAAGGTCCTCTTCAGCAATATGGGCGCGACATTCAGCAAGGAGCTGGACAGGGGCCAACTCGACGAGATAGACGACAGGGTCAAGCAAGTAGGCGTTCTTGTCGCCGAGCGTGCTGTCGGCGCCCCCGACTCAAAAGATGTCCTGTATAGCATCAGATGGGTTGGAGAGCCCAATATGCGCGCGGGCATAGGGGAAGAGAAGAAATATCCCATCGCGGTCTATTTCGGCGAGGTCAACGTCACACCCGAAAATTATAATGCCGGCCTGGTCGGGGATGCTTTCGTGCCGCAACTGGAGATGTACGACCAGTTTGGCCGTAAGTACTTTCCGCCTTTCCCATGAGTCGGTGACTTGCTGACATACGACAGAGCCAATGACTGACCGATCGGAAACGCCTAAGAAGCCGGCCACGCCGGGTGGCATTTGGAGGTCTAAGTTAAAATCTAAATGGAAGAAAAAGTCGTATCCTACATATCTCACTGTGCGGATTGGTATGCTCGCTGCCCTCCTCCACCCCTCCCTACGCCGTTTGAGTCCAACTAAGAGCCTCCGCAGACGTAGGAAAGAAGCACTGGAAGGACAAGCACCCAGTATGCATATCAGCCATCAACGTAATGGACCACAGCGGCCTCGAAGTCACCATCTCAGGAGACGCGTTGCACAAGGCTTGCAAGTGGCCAGGATATGCATCGCCCTCTGTGCATAAGATTTACGGCCAAGATGTCAAATCCGACTGCATCTGGTTGGACCCGGTCGCCCGAAACGATCCCATCACCAAAGCTGTGTTCCCCATGCAGATGACCTTCCACCTGCCGAGCTTCCTGGCACTGCTTCGGCAGGGGTCTACACCCAAGATATGGATATGTTGTGCAAGGTGCCGCCGCTCGCCTGGCCGTGGATCAACATGGAGGGGAGCCTGGGAAATGATCGATTTCCGATATTCTCGCCACCGCTCCGTAAGTCGCCCACTCCTGTCATTGGCAAGCTTTGTACCGGCGTGTGGTTTTCACGTCAAGTGCTGCAGGAGCGTTCGGTCTTTGGACCAAAGAGCAAGTCGGCCTCCGACTGTGTATTTCCGATATCAAACCCTCTTGTCTCTCTCTACATAATGCAGACATCCCTCTATTCCGAACAGCAGCCCCTCCTCGGCCTCGCAAACCCCCTCCCTTGGGAACACCATATCGTCTCATCATAAGACCCAAAAGCTAACATCAACCTCCCCTAGTCCTCCCCACCGACTTCGACGACGCCAAATCAATGAACGACGCCAAATACCCAGCAGGCATACCCGTCCAAAACCAACTCTACCGAGGCGACATCGTCAAAAACCAGAAATTCTGGTTCGTCACCACATGGAACGAAAAGGAGAAGAAACGCAAGCTTACACCCTTGGGCAACGTCATGCCGGAGTTGAAGAATGGAGGTGATCTAAAGGCCAAGCGGGAGGATGGTGGAGAGGGAGAATATCTGCCGTTCAACAACACCAACACCAACCAGTATGGGTTTGATTATGGGAGGATGTCGAGTATGTTTCGGGGGCTGTATTCGATCACGAATAGTACTGAGCCGGAGGATACGGCGGAGTTCAAGTGTGCGCAGCGGAAT
The DNA here is from genome assembly GCF_001299255.1 of Cyphellophora attinorum. Lineage (NCBI taxonomy): Eukaryota > Fungi > Ascomycota > Eurotiomycetes > Chaetothyriales > Cyphellophoraceae > Cyphellophora > Cyphellophora attinorum. Next base: position 20,638 of record NW_017253294.1, read on the forward strand.
TTTGTGGGGCCGGATTGGTATAATGAGTGGGAGGGGCGGTATTGTGATTTGGAGTCGAGGAGGGTGTTTCCGACGTGTGGGGGTGAGGAGCAGGGGATGTGTTGGGATCCGATGGCGACGGAGATTCGGGGGGCGAGGGAGGTGATGGAGCCGGTTGCGGATTGGAGTGGGTTGGTGGCGAAGAGGGATGGGTTGACGACGTTGGTTGGGGTGGCGGCGACGAAGTCGGTGTCAGCTGCGGCGCCGTTCAAGACGCTGTCGGCTGTGTATGGGTACTTCTAGACCATCGGCACCAAAGGCATTGTCGGAATCCTCATGATTGATACCATCACACGGAATTTGGCGCGGAGCTGGGGAATCTACACAGTCCTCGGTCTGGGACTTGTAGCGGAACATGACAGCCTGAAGGAGACGGAACGCATCCGACAACTAGCTATGTTTGTCGGCCCCAAATACAGTCTACGCCTCTTACCCACCTTACCGCTGTGCCGATCAGCCTGTCCCCTTCGGCGGAGCGAGCCCTCTTCGAGCAGACAATAGAGGAATTGCCACGGGTTGCAATACACAAGAACGAGATGCGAGACGCCCATATACCCGAGTTGTTTCATTTCACTTTTCAGATTCTTCTTTAGAAGATATGCAGGGCAGGAAAAGTAATGTTCGTTGACACGAGGCACCGATGAGGACCAGATGACTTCCAATCAGCCTGCCGATGTCCCTCCATCAAAGCGCCACTTATGACGCCACGGGAAAGCTCGCCCTGCCTGGTAGCTTGGAGTGCTATCGAGACATGGCAATGTTTTTGGGGCGAGCTGCTCGCATGATGAAGAAGAGAGCACGGTGTCGAGGACGCAGCAGATACTTATAGCACTTCCACTGACGAAACATCCGAGGCGAGCCGAAATGATCACTTCACTACCGGTCTAAATGGCAGTCACTGTTCTTTGCATGACTCAATCTGCGCTGCTGCCTAATGTCATTGAATTGCATGATCCATGAGTAATTTGCTCTAGTCTCGTGTGAGTCTCAGGATTCCTCCAATGTGTATCTAGCTCATCCTTCACGCTCTTTTCCTTGGGTGCCCATCTAGAAGCCTCGGATCACATCCCCACACACTTCTCCCCTGAATCAACCGTCGTCCCCGCCGCCATCCGCGTAATATCCTGCGTCGCTTCCCACAGCAACTCCCCCGTCAGCGCGCTGCACTCTGCATAGCGATCCACCCTCATCTCTCGCGCACACTGCAGGCCTTCTTCCGGCATGATGCATTCGTACTCCCATTCCTCCTCCTTCCCTCCTTCGCCTGTTGGTTCGAGGAAGGAGATTCCCTTGTGCCGTGGCGCACTGGAGCTGGGGTTGACGAGTTGTTTGCGGGCTGTGCGGAGGTCGCGCTGCAGGCCGAGAAGGAGGATGGGGATGGAGGAGGTCGGGTAGTGCAGGTGGTATTGGGGGAGCCAGTAGTGGCGGATGTTGAAGAGGGAGAGGCGGGAGGCGATGGAGAAGGTTAGGATTAGGAGGTTGGGGAGATCACGACGGCGTCGTCAAGAGGTGCTGCATGGCGTGCGTG
>NW_017253295.1:0-19596 GCF_001299255.1 Cyphellophora attinorum
ATGACACAGATGATGCAGATGCAAATGCAATGGATGCAGCAGATGCAGCAGATAAGTAGGCGAAGCGAGCACCCCCTCCCCACCACCTCCCCCACCCACCGTCCCCAAGCTCAGATAATGACAGTCAGCATCGCATTGTTCAGGTTTCTGATGCAAGCTTCGAAAACAGGTGAAGTCGCCCTGGCTGGCAGTTTTCGACCGCTCAAATGCTGTAGCTCCGTTGTCGACAACCTTGTGAAGAAGGGAGGTGAAGGAAGCAGGCTTGGGAACAATATAAACACGCTTGCACTGTCGCTAAGTAATGCTCATTCCCAGACCAAGATAGCCTCGCCCATTGATAATCTGATCGCCAACGACCTCGCCAACGTTCTGCATATCCTTCACCAACGCTTGTGAGAGCGACTGGTGGTGCTCGGGCATGAGATCGATCTTCCGCAAGCACCGCCGACCCTGGTATTGTAAATTACACTCAAGCAATCGAAATCTGTTCAAGCACTCGCGCTACGCATGCTGGCCTCCGGGTGTCCCGCCGGCGGCGATCGGGTCTTGCTGATGTCGGCTTGGTCATCTGTAGCACCACACGTTAGCACATACACTTGTCACAAGCGCGCTTGTGAGGGGCAACTCACAGTAAAAGGTCTCATCCGGCGTCCGTCCCCTGAGATAAGGCGGCTCCGACCCCCTAACATAAATGTCCTCGAACAACACCTGCGGCGTCGTCTCCGGCACATCCATAGCCTCGGCCTCCGCAACCTCCTTGTCCACCGCCTCACGCGCCTTCTTGTCCAGACCCTTCAGCTCGTCTTCACTGCAGACACCCCAGTCCAGAATCTTCATTTTGAGGCCAGCGATGGGGTCATTCGTTGAGCGCATCCGCTGAATCTCCTCACGTGTGCGGTAGGTTGTGCCGGGGTCGGACATGGAGTGACCACCGTATCGGTATGTGACGTATTCGAGCACCAGGGGACCCTTCTCCTCGACTGTGTATTCGCGACCGTATTGGACCGCAGCTTTCACAGCCAGGACGTCCATGGCGTTAATCTTCAGACCGGGTATGTACTGTCCACGCTTGTAGTATTCGGTCAACGCGGAGGAGCGCGCCGCTGATGTGCCCATGCCGTATTTGTTGTTCTCGCAGCCGAAGAGGATAGGCAGATTCCAGAGCTTAGCCATGTTGAATGCCTCGAAGACTTGGCCCTGATTAGACGCACCATCACCGTATAACGCCAGTGTCGTAGTCTTGGAGCCAGTATATTGATGTGCGAACGCAATACCTGCACCAACAGGCACCTGCGCGCCCACAATACCGTTGCCACCGTAGAAGCCCTTGGCGAACATGTGCATAGACCCACCCTTACCGTACGCGATACCTTCCCGTCGACCAAGGAGCTCGCCGATGATAGACTTGACGGTGCCGCCGCGCATGAGGGCGAAACCGTGGCAGCGGTAGGCAGTGATGATGGCGTCTTCTTTAGTGATGGCGTGCTCGATACCGACGGCGACGGCTTCTTGACCGGTTGACAAGTGGCAGAAGCCGCGGATCTTCTTTTCTTTGTAGAGACGATCGGCGGCCATTTCCATTCGTCTGCGACAGGTCAGTATGCGCTGTGGAGGTTCGGGAGCATGAGCAACACTGACCGGACAGCGACCATGTCATAGTACATCTGTTTCAGTTCCTTCTTGGTAGTGTTGAGTGTGTACGGGGGAGGGTCGAGCTCGTATGTCTCGAAGGACTCGTCGGAGAGCTTGACGGGAAAGGGTGCCTCATCGTCCTGTACACGTGGTCAGTCAAGCTCAGCTCACGGTCTGTGCAGTCCTCACATCTGGTACATCATCCTTCTCGGCGTGTGAGCTCGCGGCATCTGTGGTGACCGTCCTCCTGCTCGCCGCGGAGCCCGTAAGATAGGTCGCTTGTCTCCGTGAAGCTCCTGCGGTGAGGCCGAAGCCGCGAAGGCAAGCTCTGGACATCATGATGGCGATGTCTCAGAGGTAGAAGGTGCAACAACGAAGGCTGATAAAGAAAGGAACGGCAACACTATACAAGGTCGGGATGAGGTGTGTTGGGAGTCCTCCGCAGCTTTTTCGGCGACTGCTCAACAGAGAAGGTGCGCAGGGTGCTTCCTTCGCTTGCAGTATAAATACGGCGTCGCGAAAGTTCCTTATGCATCACTATACAAAACTTGCCTCGCTCACCCCCATCGGCCCCTTGCTCACAACCATTCAACTCAAGATAATTTCAAATTGGGGCAGGCAAGAGCGCCGCGAGGGAGATCGAAAGCGCACTTCGAGGTCACAGGATGAACAGATAGAGCCTTGATTAGGAAAGATGAATTTCCTCTTTCGAACTCCCCCTTCGATTTGTCTGCTATGTAGTAGTACATGGCATTCGTCCAACTGATAACCTCGTGCCTCGTCAAATCGAGATGTTTCATAATCGCTGGCCCAGGCATGCAAACACCACCGACCGCGTGTTTTGAAACAGTGAATGAACCACCGCATCAGACCGCAGTCATAGCGTGGACCACTGTTCAACCTCATTCATCGTCTCCAGCAGCTTGGCAAGCTGAGGCTCTCCAGTGAGGACTACTTGAACCCACGTTCTCCATTTCTGCAGTCTTGTTCGGTCGCTCATCGGGAAAACACACGGCTGAGGCGGCCCCTGGTAATCAGATCGCCTTCCTAGATGTCTCTTCAGGAGTTCCGCATCATGTTGCGGTATGTTCCTCCCAATGCACAACAACTTTCGGACCTCGCCTACACTCAGCTCCTCCGCACAATCCTCCCTGTGTCGTCGAACAGAACACATTCCCAATACTCATTGGCAACGGGCCGCAGAGCATACACCGGATGCAGATCGCGATACCCACCCGAGGATCCTACTCCTAGTATTGTTGTTGTGGCTGAACCATTTGCTGACCATATGCATTGCCCATGATGCCAGTATGCCCCATATTCGGCGGGCCTCCAGCTCCGTAGTTGTTCAGGTCGTTGAACCACGGATGTCGAAGTGCTTCCTGGGCAGATATCCTGTTCTCGGGCCGTAATTGCAGCAACTTTCCCAACAGGTCCAGGCCCAACTGGTCGACTTGCGGCAGGAGGATATGTAGCGATTGTGTAGCATACGAAGGAAAATTAGCCTTATATTCCGGCAACTGCCCAATCCCCGGCCATGTCCGCTCTGAGGGCGTTCCCATCAACCGGAAGATCTTCTGCAATTGATCCTCATTTGTCGTCCCAGGGAACAGTGGTCGTCCAGTGTACATCTCCGCCATGATGCAGCCAGCCGACCAGATATCGATACTGGTGTTGTATGTCCTCGAGCCCAACAGCACATCCGGTGCCCGATACCACAGCGTGACGACCTCGTTGGAGAAGGTATTGACCGGAATGCCAAACGCACGGGCCAGACCGAAATCCGCCAGCTTGAGTTGTCCCTTTGTGCTAATGAGCAAATTTTGAGGCTTGAGATCGCGGTGGAGGACTCTATTCTCGTGACAGAACGCGGTGCCTCGTAGTAAGTCCTGCATGAAGCGCTTGATTGTGCCGTGGTCGAGTGAGCCGCGTTCGCCGCGGGAGTCCATATACTTCTTGAGATCCTTGTCCATGTACTCGAAGACGAGCATGAGCTTGTTCTCTGTGTGGATGACATCGTGGAGGGTGACTATGTTCTCGTGCTTCAGTTCCTTCATAAGGCTGATTTCTCGGATGGCGGTTGAGGGGGTGCCCTCTTCGCTGTCGAGGTGGATTTCTTTGAGGGCGACGAGTTCGCCGGTCTGTCGGTTTCGGCCTTTGTAGACCTGTGCGAGTCAGCCATAATTGGTCATCGTGGGTCGGGGGATTCTTACGGTAGCATATGTGCCTTCTCCCAACTGTTGTCTTATTGTTAGCCCCGCCTTCCATCATCTGAGCCGTGACCACATACCTTCTCCAGCTGCTGGAAAGAACTAGGATGCCGTCGATTATCCATGGCGTTGTTTTGTGGGTTCTTCAAAACCTCTTGTGCCCACGTTATACCGGGAGGTTGTATCTGCGTGTGTTGGTAGAGAACTGTGCCAGGAGATGTGACTCGGCTAAGGAACTGGGCGATTGTGGGCCGCGCTGTTTGTGTAGGGGCGACGGGTTGTTGTTCTGCTTGTGGTGTCGGAGTGGCGTCGCTGTGTTGGGAAGAGATGGAATTCGAATTGCGATGTACTAAAGGTGCGGACATGACAAGAGAAGGTGAGATCTCATCGATATCTGCTAAATGCACGTGTTAAGAACTAATTTGGTATGATCTTCTGTAGGTCAAAAACTGGGGATGAGGTGGGCTCAGTAGCCTCAAGGGAGTGGGATGAAGCAGGGGTCATTTGAAACGTCCTAGGCGCTAGGGGGTGCCTGCACGCGCCTAATCATCGGCTACATCCGGGCGCCTCAGATCAGTGACTCAACATGCCGCCTCTTGTGTTTGCCTGAATGCCTGATCCGGTTGCTTCCTATGCCGACGACGGGAGTGACTCGCTTGCGACACGGCTGCTCGAAGACGCAGTCCGCTCAAGATTCATCACCCAAATTTGCGGACAAGAGACAGATCTCAGGGAGCACAAAGGGGTGAGTCATGCACAGGGTTTTGTCATCCGGCTTGCGTAAGGTCTTGATGGAAATATAATTGCATAATTGCACGGAAAGCTTCAGTGCAGTCTGCCAGCAGAACATCAGATTTAGTTATGTATATCGTCTTATATGTGGCTCGCGCCGTGTATGTCTGTAGTTTGTATCGACTACTTTTACAGACACAACTGTTCACCCGTGGTCCAGCACTGGGCACGTCATTACCTCTCATCCATCTCGTCTCGCTTCAGTATGGGAATCCCGAAAGATAACTTTTTTTGGTGCAAATCAATCGCTCGCTGCGTCAGGGGATATGTGTCGTTGCATTCATCTCGTTCATTGACGTCGTTTTCGTAAGCTTGATGTTGAAGGATGAAATGTGTCGAGTGCCAGGCCTCGATAGTCGAAGTGAAATGCCAGGTCCCTCCGTCGCGCCCAGCCGAAGGCCTTCAAGATCTCCTCCTCCTTTCCGTCCCAGCCGTCGATACCATACCCTGACTTGGTTCACTCGCCGTCCGCCTCCTACTCCCAATCGCCTGACTCTCAAACACCGGCCGCTGCGCATACGCAATCAGCAACTTGAAACTCGAAGCCCTCGCCTTACACTCCTGCAGCACCCGCTTCTCCGCGAAGATACTCTTGCTCGCGTCCCCTTGCGGCAGCACAGAAGCTTCATAGCAATGCTGCCACCAGTTCCGCGCCGTCTTGCTCACCATCCGCCCGATCTGAGCATCTGCTCGCTCCGAGCTGTCCGTGACCAGATCGCTCAACGAGAAATTCCGCCCATGGCCCTTCTTTTTGCTTGGAGATCCAGTTTTGGGGTTGAATTGATCGCCGCTGCCCCTCGAGCTACTCGTGCTTGAATCTGTACTCCCTGGCGCCTTCCCAACGACCGGCACGCCAACGATACAGCGACTCAGCCCCATAAATCCACGACTTCCCAGAACAGACTGGAAGTGGTCGATCGTAGGTTTCAGATTTACGTCAGGGTTCTTGGTAGTCATGCGCATCTTCAGCTCGCGCACCGCTCGCCGCGTCTGCACGCCCATGTTGACAAAGTCCAGATCAAGCAACATGATCTCGATGTGCCCGCCAGGCACGAGAATGCGGCGGCATTCGGTGATGACGTTCTTCATCGTGGCTTCTGACATTGCGGGCGGAAAGCGCAGCACAATGACTGAAAAGAAAGCCGTATGGAATGGGAAGCGTTCGGAGAAGCTGGCGATCTCGGCGCGTCGGAGGTTGGGTGGAAGATGCTCGAGTTCTTGTGCAGATGGTTGCTTCCTGTAATGATTGGTCTCTTTGAGGTCGTAGACGACGGCCTTGGTGGATTCGTAGGTCACGGCGCAGTAAATGGCCCAGTCTTCGTTTCCTAGTCCATCGATCACGAGCACGGCACGGTCGGGTAGGGTGAAGATCTCGTCCTGTGCAGGTGAGAAGAGGACACGGCCAAAAGAGAGCCAGCGAGAGACTTCGAGGGAGGCGTAGTGCAGCTCGGATTGCTTGATCGGATCCTGCGCTCGTGAGACGACGTCAAGCATGGCGGCGTTGTGCTGGTGATCGTCACGAACTGGATCAGTGTCGAAGTGAGCGGCAGCAATGAGCGTCGAGCGGGCGTCTGCTGTGGAAGTACTGAGGCGTTCCGATAATGCTGGGTTGTCGCTGTAGTCCTTGAGGAATTCGCGCATGGAGAAGGGCGAGGTAGGATTGTAGGATGAATGCAGAGCGGAGATGATGCGCGAGCGGCGGAGGCGGATCTCATCCCCAGCAGTCGATGGTAGAGATGGCGAAGGGAGCATGACAGGTGGCGAGTCGGTGCCTGCCAATGGCAAGTCTAGGAAGGCTTGTCTGGGCTCCGGGACCGGCATCTTGCCTCGAGACACAGGTCGTGCCGACACTACACCCTTCATCACAGGCGAACCATACTCTGTGCTAACAATCGTTCTCGGCAATTGCCTGCCTCCAAGCTCGGGAGGGACTTCATCACGTGAGCGCGAAGGAGACATGACATGGTCGATGATGTCGTCGTACTCATTCCACACATCTTCGGTGTCGATCACTGAGACCCTTGTTTCTGGCGAGAGTGGCTGGATGTCTTGTTCAGTGTAAGCTGGGACGATCGCCGGACCCATGACGCTAATCAATCCTGCTGAAACGCTCGAACTTGATCTATCCGTGTGCGAGATCGATCCCACAGGTTCGAGAGGCAGCATAGCTGTTTCGGCGGAGAACACTTGCTGTGCTTGCGCTCGTGCAGGAGCGCTGAAAGGCTTGGCACTCAGATTGTCCGCTTCTCGGAATGGCCGACTGGGAAGGACATCAGTGTGGATTTGGAGTTGAGGTGGTTCTTCGACAAAAGCGTGCTGCTGTGGAGTTGGGCTCGTTGGCTTGGAGAAAGGCTGAGAGAAAGATTGCCGACTTGGGGTGTGCTGGCGTTCAATTCTCGTCGCGACTTTCGGTATTCTTCCTACCTGGGCAAGGCGAGGCTGCTTGAGTGGTGAGGCGGAGCGCTGATGCAGCTCCTCAATCAGTGGAAGATTGTCCGTCGAAGGAGCCGCTGGCAGAAGGACCGATTCTCGACCTCGCGGCAGGTTCATTCGGTCAGGCTCGTCCTCTGGCGACGGACTTGGAGGCGTTGGCATCCTGGCAACTGGCGCCGGTCTTCCCACACCCGCCTGGTTGAGCTCGCTCTCAGACTCAAGCATAGCGTAGTATGGAATGGTCCGTGGAGCTGGGCCGGCTGCAATACTCACAGCCATCTCCGGTCCTGGAGTACGGACTGTTGCAGGCTTTGCACTTGTAGCCGATGATCGTCGGGAACGGAAGGGATTCCACCACTTTCGCCGGTCCTTTTTGTCTCTGAGCAAAGTAGGGTCGATATCGTACTGCCCTGAGGCTGTAGACAACAGTCCAGAAGATGACATGTTCGAGGAGACAGTCGTGTCATAGCTCGTTACAGCTGGCTGTGAGGCCGAGTGATCAATCCGTATGGGTGTTGGTAGACGCGGCGGTGATGCTCCCTGAAAGCGTTGAGACCGCCGTGCCGCCAACGTCTTCTGTCCAGAACGCATGTCGTGGCTCGTCGCAGGCATAGTCGCTGGTTGGATTCGAGTCTCTTGACCAAGTGACTGTAGGTAAACATCTGTAGGCGGTGTCGTTGCCATGCGCGGGACATCATCTCTACCTGGCGGAGAGAACGCGACTTGCGTGAGTGGTGCAGAGGCGACACTCGTCTGCGAGCCTCCGCGCATGACTACGGGCCTCAACCGTGGTACAGCGAACTCATCGAGATCGGCTTGACTTGTCCTTCTGGACGTCGTGCTACCTTTCCTGGAGTGCGAGAACAATGGTATGCGTCTGGTGCTGCTCTGTGACCGCTCACTCTCACTGGCGACTGCGGAGCTTTCTGTAGACTGCTTACGATCTCGTCTGCCACGTTTGGAATATCCCTCATGACCTGTACCAGCGGCTGGACCACGGCGTTGAAGTTTATTGGGCTCCCTTGCCTCGGTCCATGGTCTCGGGTTCCAAACAGCTTCAGACGAGAGAATTTGCCCAGTCGACTCGGAGATCGTCGTACTCGATCACCCGGAGTGCTTTGTTCCGAGTCGGAGGCCGCTCCGCTGGAAAGTGTCGGCTGCGTTCGTCGCGTGACCTCTTCGAATCCTGATTCCAGTAACTGGCGCTGCTGCGGACTAAAGCCTGCTCGATGAGTGTTTATGATGGCGGGTCGACTTTCGCCAAGATCCAGTGTTCCACTTCTGCTAGGCCGAGCGGGTGCCGCACTTATTGACGATTGTAAGTTGTCATGCGCTCCAGATAGTCCAGAGCTGGGCATACGTCGAAGTTGTGGATCATTCTGTGTAGTAGCCCGTTGCATTTGTCCAGACAATGGTGCAGTGGACGGCCGCGCAGGGGTTGTCCTCGAGAGGGTATCATCAATACTACTGTTGGCACTCCGTCCGCCCCGGGAAGAAGTTCTTGTCGGTGGCGTAGGTGGAGCTCCATCAAGGATGGACTTCTTGCGTCTCGGCCGCGGTGGCTTCTCAGCAACAGCTGGCTTTGTCTTGCTTGGCTGCTCGTCCCTTGACGGCGTCGCAGGTTTTGGCTTCATCGGAAGTCGCGGTAGCCGCGATCGTGGAGGTGTAGGCTGTGGGACAGTCTTGTTCCTATCAGGAGTCCTAAGGCCATGAGTCTGTGTCAGAGCTGGAGACGCTGATGACCACGATAAAGGAGTGGTTGTGGCTGTGCCAGCGCTCCATGGCGCCGGAGACTCGGTAAATCGAGTCGATGGACTGCCAACGGTACTGACAGATGGCGGGCCCGGCGGCCTAGTTTGCTTTGGTACGTGTTGTGCCAAAGCTCGCAACTCCGGAATCAAACGTGAGGGAAGTTCGCCTTGATGATGGGACTGACTAGTGGATGGCATGGCTATCCCAAAGACAGTATCATTGTCGGGCCCCAGAAAAGATTGAGAGAAGTTTGGAGTTGGTAAGAAGGGCTCGTAGAGCGACGTCTCTTCAAACAAGATCGGCACATCCTCTGCGGCGAATGTTGTTGCGTCGTCCATCCTTTGCGAGATAGACGAGGACGGCAACATGGGAGAGGGGATCTTGGGTGTTCTGGACGATGGAAGGCTTGGAGAACTCCTCGCGGAACCTTGCTGCCTTATGGACGGTGATCTCAAGTGATCTCTCGGTGATGATGGCAGACCTGGTCGTCTTGTTTCAGTTGATGTCGTTCGAGTATCCAAACGAGGGCGGACCGGTATTCCACTTCGTGGCACGGTGGTAGTCGGAGCAGCTGAATCATTGTTACGACCAGGGCCTACTCTCGACCGGTGTGACATTCTCGACTGAGACCGTCCAGCAGACCTGCAGTCCCGAAGAGCAGAAACGATAGCTCGATGTCGTTGTGTCCAAATGCATCACTAAGACAACAGTCGATATATTCTCCGCTGAACAGGAGTATAGGTGGCGATGTGGTGCGGCACGGAAGCCGAAAGACGTTTGTACCCAAATAGAGTTAAGTTGTAACGTCGAGGAGTCGTATATTAGAGACTGTGGTACAGATGCAAGACAAGTGCCGGACCAAAAAGCGTAGAATCGGTACTTTTGGTGACGCAGAACTGGGACATGTGACTAGAGTATGGCGAAGTACATCAAAGACCAAGATCGGCCGGGTCCTGCCAAAGATCGCCACTGCACCTCGGAAGAGCCGAATATGGGGGTACGAAGGGCACGTGAATCGTTTCTGGTCTCGCCACGGGCCGCAGGATAAGTATGAGACTTGTATACTGGGTATAGAAGGGAAATCCTAGGCTTTTGAGAATATTCCTGCTCCTGTGGATCGCAGAAGAAATGGAGCGAGATCTCGTGTATAGGACCTGGAGACAGGCCACCGAGCATTAGCTAGTCAGCGAATGCTTTCAAGCCTCGTGGACGTTAGCAAAGTCAGACGAGACTGGCAAGTTCAGGTAAGCCGAATATGGGAAGACGAAGTCATCATTGTCGTGGGATAGAGTGTCGGTTGGTACAATCCGCTGCTCAGGTGGAAGCATGCTTGATCCAGTATGGGCGTGACTTCGGGATACCGTCATGTGAATGGCATAGCCAGATGGGGCGGCCTGTGGCCATCATGCTGGATCTGCCATAGCGTTGATGACTACTCAACATCGCCAGAGACGATCGCGAAGCGGGTCATAGCGGCAAGAAACGCATGCAATGAGAAGGGAATCCTGAGGCAGCCCTTGATCGAAGGCGGCGGAGCTGACGAGGGGTGGAACAGCGACAAGCGACTGGTGAAGTCGTAAGCTTCTGCCACAGGACAGGGATCATTGTGAGCAAAAAGCCGCAATACTTGCAGTGCTCTTCAGGATTGGATGAGGCCATTCGAAATGCGAAGAGAATGAGGGCCAATTGTTCGTGTTGAGCCAAAAAATGTCCACCTCGGGCCGTGGCTTCCAACTGTACTGGAGACTGTGGCAAAATTATACTGGCAACAGCCGCGCCTATTCCTGCCTAGACTCGAAGCCATTTAGGCGCAGCCAGCCTTGTACTCCAGCTAAATGCGCGCCTATCGCATGATGCTTCTGGCTAAAGATCTTCGGATTGAAAGCCCGACTAGATCGTGGCTCAGCCTCAACGCCACATCTCAGCTGAGAATCTTTTCAACACGTGGCACTCGTTATGACCATTGATCCCATTGAAGGTCATAGCCAAGGACGTAAGAGTCAATCAAGAAGGATTGCTTGGAGCAGAGCGGACGCAACAAAGTGCGATAACCAAGTCCACTTGCCTACATTGTGGCGACGGCTCCAAGAGGACATGTGCAGCTCGACGGAGTTCGCCAGATGCATCCACTGGTAACATCGCGCTGCCGAGAAAATAGGAAACATGGCACTTCTGAATACTGATTCGCCAGCGCTTTATTCCCTCTGGCAGGCATTCTGGCCCGACGATTGGGCCATATCGAGTAGTCGCTCCTCAAGACGGAACGTCTACAGCAAATAGACGCAACACTCGTCTACGCCTGCCCTTGTGAAGCCTCTGCGGGTACGTACGATCCGACTCGGACAACGTTCAACGGGTCTGCCCTGCTCCCCGTTGTGCCCTATGCTGATTATTCTCCGGCCGTCACACCTTGCGGCAACGTCGAAACTGGGTCTGCACACCCTCTTCTCGATGTTCCTTGTCCTGGATGCAACGCCAACGTCAACATCACCGTGATGCCATTGCCAAACTCACATCGGGTTGCAGTCACATGCACAGCATAGTGGAACTATATAAGGGTCGCTTCATACCCTCGATTGATCAGGTCGCATGATGGTCGCTTCCAGTAGTCGACACGGACCTCGTCAGGTGATCTCGGGCTAGCTTACGGTCACGAGCAGGCTCAACCATACAGACCATCCCACTCCTCCTCTTCATCCTCAGGCGCTGCATTCTTTTTGATCTCCTCCAATTGCTTTTGCCGCCGCTCTCTGATCTGCTTGGCGAAATCTATGCGATCCATTGGGCATGTCCCATTCAGCAGCAGCCACGGCCGGACACATTCCAGATCGAATACATGTGTCTTGTGACATGGCAGCCGCACAAGCAGCGGATGAGGATCTTCTGAGAATGCATTGCCGCATATGGGACAGTCGGCGTCTTTCTTGAGCTTCTTGACGCTCACTCTTTCCAATTGGGCGATCCACTCTTCTTCCACTCCCTTGACCTCTGTGGGCGGCCGCTCAGCCGAGCTCATCAAACTCTCAATCATTTGCTCCATCATATCGGTGTCGGCGTTCTCGTTGTCTCTCTGCATGATTCGAAAGGCATCGGCCAGCGTGCGGTAGGCTGTGGACATATCGGCTGGTACGGGAACAGCGCCGGGGCGATTGCGCTCTTGTGGTGAGTCGGTTGTGATCTCAGACATCATGCTGAAGAATGAGGAGAGGTCCGGCCGCCGTGGGCGCTCACTTGTGCGCTGTGTATCGTCGCTCGCATGTTCGGCTGTTCGCCATTAGTTCATGACGGCGAAGGCAGTTAATAGCATGCTCACTTTCGTAGCTCGCCATGTTGAGATCGGCTGGTCTTGCTACGGTCTGATATGCCTCAGATCGGAGGAATCGTCCTGCCTCGCGCACCTTATATGACCCCAGTTGGCGCAGGCAGATCCGCTGGCGTGGCTCCGCAGCGAAGGTGGGGTGAGCGGCGCAGGAATCGTGACTTGAGCCTAAGCAGACTCGTTCGACGACTTCGGCTCTATAACGGGTTCCGTATCGTGGTCGTGAGCTCTACTGTGTGTTGCGGCGCTGATGTTTGCTTTGTGTAGTCACTTGCAATCATGCCGTGGAAGACGAGACGGCAGTACCTGCATCTCGGGCTCGGCGCCGGCAAAACCTGAGCTCCGGGTACCAGAACAAGGCAACTTCGGGGCGACTGCCTCGCCTAAGGAAACGTGCATCGATCTCCATCACTGCTGCTCTTCTTTGATTTGCTCTTCAAACAACACTTGTTTGATGGTGGGAGCTAGGTGACGCGTCGCTTGGTAGCAAGCAGCAGACCGGGCTGCTAGCATGCTGTCGCCGTCCGAACTGATGCGCTGGCACCCGTGTTGACGACCTTGCCCATGGCGGCTTTGGATTGGAATGAGATCGCCCGAGTCGCGGTCCCACCAAGTATTCCACCGAGCACCGCTTCAGCGGCCATCTTCGACGACGTTCAGGAACTTGTTTGGATTGCGACTCAGGATGGCCGTATCGCATCTCATCATGGACCAGACTTACGGAAGTATACTTCCGTTCGTGCTCATATTAACGAGGGTCGAATTCATCAGTTACTTTCGCATGAACGAGGCATTCTGTCGATATCGAACCACAGTATTCATCTGATAAGTCGCAGAGGTCCAGCGCTATGGCATATTCCAATGCCCCAGACGACATTTCTACGATGTATGTGTTTCACCAATGGCACGAGTCACCTTCTCGTGGCAAGTACCCAGCCAGGTTTTCTTGTTGTTGATATCGAGAAGGGAGTTGTTGTCTCCCAGCACACTGCCCGAGTCCCATACAAGCTACTTCGTAAAGGACGACAAATCTGTGCCGCCACCGAGCATGGCGAGGTTGACATTCTCGATCCGCTCGACTATTCGGTGCGGACGACGTTCAAAGCACATTCGCACATCATCACCGACATGGACGTCAAGGGTGATTACTTGGTTACATGCGGGCAATCGACGCGGCATATTGGGCCGCCCATGGTAGATTATCTGGCCAAGGTGTACGATCTTGCACGCAACATTCAGCTGTCACCAATTCCTTTCAGCGTTGGTGCAGCGCATGTTCGCTTGCATCCCAAACTGCAAACGACAAGCATTGTCCTTTCACAAACAGGGCAAATACAGGTTTTGGACCTTATGGACCCCCTCAATGTCGCTCTCCGACAAGCCAACGTCCAATTTATTCAAAGCATCGAGGTTTCTACTTCAGGTGATGCACTGCTCATCAATGATTCAAGCGGTATTGTATATCTTTGGGGCGCCCAACCTGGAGTTCGCTTCAATAACATGAGCAAAGAAATCGAATTTGCATCACCTCCTGATCAGACGACTATCCCACAAGTCGATTGGCAGGACAGTCCGCTCAACGCGGTTGGGATACCGTACTATACAGAACGTCTCTTCAGCGCGTGGCCCAGTCATATGGTCTTCGAGGTCGGCGCACCACCAGTGCAACCGGATCCAAACCTCGCCCATTACTTACAACCAATGGAGTTGGGTCATGTTGCTCAGAATGTCTTCCGAAAAGGTCGAAGGTACCAAGTCGAGAACACCAGATCTGTATTAGTGCCTGCATCGATGCCCGCACCAAAGTTCCTCAGTGAGAAGGCGCGCGCTGCGGAGAAGGAGGGCGACTTGGCAGCTGCAAGCACGACGGACGCGTTGAACGGCTTGGCCTTGAATGGCAGAGCCCAGACCGAAGAAGAAAGGATGCTCAAGTACAAGAAGGTCGAAATCAAATATAGTAGATTTGGTGTCGACGACTTTGACTTCTCCTTCTTCAACAAGACACCATACTCGGGCTTGGAGACACACATCAGCAATTCGTACATCAATTCGTTACTGCAACTGTACCGCTTCGTTCCGCTGCTACGAAATGTTGCTCTCCAGCATGCAGCCACGTCTTGTGTTGATGGGAGTTGTCTGCTGTGCGAGTTCGGATTCCTCTTCGACATGATGGAGAAGGCAGCCGGTCAGAACTGTCAAGCCACGAACTTGCTTCGAACATTTGGATTGTCTCGGGCGGCAGCAAGCTCTAACTTGTTCGAAACGTCGGCCACTGCAGCAGGAGTGCCGCTTGGTAACATCATTCAGCACGTCAACAGGTTCTTTCTCAAGCATATGGCCGACGACTATGCGAAGATGAACCAGAGTCGCGATGGCATCGACGAGATTCTTTCGACCAATTTCTTCGAGGTCATCTGCTGTAATGTTTGTCGTAGCGAATCAACCAAGCACTCCAGCACATATCTACACGAACTGAGCTACACGGTCACGGATATGAGAGATCACCGACCTCGAATGCACCGGTTCTCGCAAATACTCAAGCAAAGCATTGAGCGAGAGACTAAGAATCGTGCTTGGTGTAACAGGTGTCATCGATATCAGCAGCTGGCTATTCGCAAGACTATTCGGCAGCTGCCTTATGTGCTCATGATCAATACTGCGATCGTGACTCCGGCAACTCGACAGATATGGGAAACGCCACACTTCTTGCCTCAAGAAATCGGAATCATGCTTGGTGACAAAGTCAACATCTACGAGGGTTCCGACCTCAACCTCCATGTTCGAAACAAAGCGCCAAATTTGCTTGTGTACGAATTGGTTGGCTACGTTGCGGATGTCGACACTGATGACCGTCAGCAACCGCATCTGGTCAGTGTCATCAACACCGAGGTATCGAACAAGAAGACCAATCAAGGTCAGAAGACCTTTCCCAACTGGCACCTATTCAATGACTTCTTGGTGGACAGGGTGGATCCTCGGGAGGCTACGCATTTCAACAAGTCGTGGAAGTTGCCATCCATCATTTGCTATCAAGCCAAGACTGCTCACGGTAAGATCGATGACACTTGGCGGTCTGCAGTCGATACGCAACTACTACATCTACCGTACAGCATGAACAACGTGCCAGCATCCCAGAAATGCCATATGCTGAGTTCGGCGGAGTCACCAAACGCTGGGATGCACATCGCCCTAGACACCGAATTTGTCGAGCTTGAGAAGGCTGAGATTGACGTCAAGGCAGATGGAACAAGAGAAACAATCCGACCAGCGAAGAATGGTCTTGCAAGGGTCAGCGTGCTCCGCGGCGAAGGCGCAGCAGAAGGTCTCACGTTCATCGACGACTACATCACTATTAGCGAGACGATCGTCGATTACAAAACGCAATACTCCGGCATCAGACCGGGCGACCTTGATCCGATCAGTTCGACGCACAATCTAGTGCCACTGAAGGTGGCCTACA
Source organism: Cyphellophora attinorum (assembly GCF_001299255.1). Lineage (NCBI taxonomy): Eukaryota > Fungi > Ascomycota > Eurotiomycetes > Chaetothyriales > Cyphellophoraceae > Cyphellophora > Cyphellophora attinorum. Next base: position 15,599 of record NW_017253295.1, read on the forward strand.
AGAAGCTCTGGATCCTCCTCAATCTCGGCTGCGTCTTCGTTGGCCACGGTCTGGCATCGGACTTCCGCAAGGCCAATATCCACATCCCAAAATCACAGACCATTGACACGCAATACCTGTACTTCTCGCCTAGCAAGAACCGCAGGCTGAGTTTACGTTACCTTGCGTGGGCCGTATTTGGCGAGTACATTCAAGAAGAAACAATGGATGAAGCACAGAATGTCGACGGACATGACAGTATCGAGGATGCTCATATGGCACTAAGGCTGTGGCGGAAATACCAGGAATACGAGCAGAAAGGAGAGGCAGAGCATATGGTCGAGGAGATCTTCCGGAAGGGCCAAAGATTTGGATGGAAGCCACCGCTTCGAAGTGGTGAGAGACTTCCGTTTGCAGAAGGAGGTCCAAGTAGCAATTTTGCCAGCGGAAGGAACACGCCCGAGCCAGGCATGGCTGGGCCGCCAGGTACCCCAGGAACGGGACCGAGAATATCAGCGAGTACGCTGTCGCCATATCGCAGTGGTATGGGAGGGAGCTCGGATGCTGGAAGCAGGCTTGCGGAGAGTCCATTACGATGAGACGCCTTCGATGTCTGCTCCAGACGTGTGAGGAAAGTATTGGCTTAGCACCAACAGCTCAGGAGGCTTCATTGTGGCCTTGTATAGGCAGCTCTCAAACAGGAAATACAAGAAAGCAAACAATCATCAAATAACATACATCCTGCAGTCTTGTTATGATCTTGCTGTCGATATAGTGTGTACTGCTGAGGGGCGTCCATGAACGAGATGAACGCAAAGGATGCTGTCGCTCTGCCCAATGCTAAATTTGGCAATGCGACACGCAAAATCTACCAACTCAGCCCCGGTCAGGTGATCAGAATCGGAGTCGACGCCCACCGCTCCTCCCCTCTCCGCGCGGCATGGAGTCCCTGAGTCTTGAACTGTCTCAGAAGACACCGGCTTCGCCTTCTTCCAGGGCGCATATCCATTCCCTCCATACTGTCGTTGTTTGCTTGGTCTTTCTTTCTCACAAGCACACTGTCACTCTTTCAACCTTTGATCGTATTGTCTGGTTTCCTAATTATTCTTGCGGACTTCAAAGCGGGCTTTGTTGAGCACGAGCACTTTCCAACAAGCGACACACACAGTCCCACGTGTTCTGCACGGTCAGGCTACGGACACCGGTCACTGCGTTATTCGCAGCGGCAACGACATTCCCTCTACCATACCGCCATACCCATCAACATGCCCAACAAGACGAGACCATCGGCATATCAGCCGCCCTTACCATTCCACGCCATTCGAGCCTTCACGGCGCTTTCCGTTCTCATTGTTGGCAGCATACTCGCCAGCTTTTGCGTACAACTCACACAGGATAGTTTCAAACTGCCATGGACGTTCCTAGTGGTAGGTGATCTCCTCACAAATCCCTTCCATGCGATACTGACCACTGTCTAGATGCTCATGGCGGACGTGCTTATGCTGCTCTCCCTCGCCATCGGGACCATCCTCTACTTCTGCGTTCACCTCTCGCCTCTCCTCAACATCCTCTTTAACGTTCCCATCCTCCTCCTTTGGACGGCCGGCATGGCCCTGCTCATCTGGAATATGTACGGCACATTGGGACACACCTGCAGCATTGCGAATTGGGGTAACGAGGACGGCATCACCGTGTGTAATCAGTACAAGGCACTGTTCGCATTCGTGGTGATCGGATGGCTGTGCCAGATTGCACTGATCGTATTGGATGTGCGGGCGAGACGGAACCAGAGTGCGCTTGGGAGATACAATAAGATGCGCGACAGTAATGATCTGAAGATGGACCCGATGCACAGCCGGGATTCAAGTGTGCACAATCTGCCGCTTGGTGCGGGAATGGACGCGGCTTCGCAACGATTGCAGCAGCAGGATTCGAGACAGGAGCAGCAACGACCGCTTATGCAGAGAGCTTTGACGAGGGCATCGAGTTTCTACAGCACAGCGCCGAGCCAGGCACCCACATATTCGACGCAGCCACCGACATACCAGTCACAACCAAAGCCGGTGCAGAGGCAGAACACGGGTGGCTACCAAGAGGCGTCGAATCCCTATCCCACGACGGGCTACCAAGCATACAATCCAAATGCTTTGAATGTTTCGAACGCAAGGTTTGATCCGGGGTACAGCACGAGCCACAGTGTGACGATGAATGACTTTGGGTATGGCGAGAGGGTGCAACACTCGACGGGATATAACAACTACTACGGACGATAGATCAGGGGTCTTTGGTGTAACGATTTTTCTGCAAGCGATTGTATTTGCATATGGCATGAAATCATCGGAAGAGCTAGATGGGAGATTTGAACCACCATCGGCATATTTGGACCCGGGACACGAGCCGTGTATAGTAATGACCTCGAGGGGATCAGGCAGTCATGCATGGCACGATATACCTTATGATCGCCAGAAGAAGGAGTCGGAAATGCTCCTCCTGGCTGGGAAATTCAAATGATTGAAGCACTTCTGTCTATTCCTCCTGATGCAATGGTGCTCATGGACTGCTTAGCTATGATAAGGGAAGAGCGCCATGCGTGTCGCCGGCACGTTCGCCCGACGTGTCAATAGAAACAGCGTGTTCCTGAATTGAGCCTCATCGGAGTGCCAAGCCGTGTACTCCAACATGCCACCATTTCTTGAAGTTCCGCTCCTTGCAGACTCACAAATAGATTCGTGCCAGATACCATTCACCGCATTTCGAACACAAAAGGCAAGACTCTAGATATCGACATACTCAGCTTGCTTTGACTGAGCGCGAAACCCAGTCTGTGCAAGAGTCAGCCTGCCGCTCGGAGGACACCTCAGCCCACCTGCCTCCGCCCGCAGCCTTCCCCCTTCCGTGCCTACGCCGAGGAACGCCTGGAGCCCAGTGCACGCCTTCTCCTTCCAAGGGAGCGGTCTCAACGACTACACCAACCCAGGGAAACCGCGAAAGACCTTCGTACCTGCCCTCACTGGGCGCGACATCGCTCTGAACTCCACCACGACTGAACAGATCGACACTACAGGTCCAGTCCAGTAGGTTCTAGAGATCGAAAGGCGTCGCGGGTACCTAAGCACGCGCTTCGACCTGCCTCGAGCGTCTCACACGACGACCCAACTACACCGAAATCCCACAGCTAGCAATCAACCATGGCGCCCTCCCTCAGCATGTCCTCCGTGCTCGCCATCCTGCTCCTCTACCCCGACTCCAACGCCTCCAACAGCCCCCGCCTCTTCGCAAAATACTACTCCGAACCACACCACCTCCCCGGCTCCGGCCCCTCGCAACCCGCCTACCCAACACTGGCCTCCCAGAAAGCATTCGAGAAGGGCCTGCTAGAAAAGACAGCGAAGCAGACATCCGACGTGATATTGTACGACAACAAAGTGGTCGTGTTCAAGACGGAGAGCGATGTCATGATGTATGTGGTGGGCGAGGCCAGTGAGAATGAGGTATTGCTGTACAACGTCGTGCTATGTCTTCGGGACGCCCTCAGCATCCTCCTAAAGTACGTCTCCCTCCCTCTTCATGTGCACATGAGCGGCCCTCCACCAAACCAAACCTCTTCCTATGCAAATCTCCCCTGGCTCACTCGCTCACTCTCGCTGCGCAGAAATTCAACAGACAAACGCACCCTCCTAGAAAATTACGACCTCCTCTCCCTCACAATCGACGAAATCGTAGACGACGGCATCATCCTCGAAACCGATCCCGTCATGGTCGCTTCTAGAGTGTCGAAAGCGCCAGCGCAAGACGCCCCGAATATGAAGAATATTGATCTCAGCGAGCAGGGAATCCAGAATCTGTGGGAGTTTGGGAAGAAGCAGGGGATTGAGTTTGTGCGGAGGAATTTGTGAGCGCGCCGAAGGCGCGCCAGCGAGCGAAGCGAGGCCCGAGGGCGAGCACCGGCGAGGGGATGGTGGGCGGGGGAGGTGGTGGGGAGGAGGTGGCCGCTTCGCGGCCACCGACTCACCACCACC
>NW_017253296.1:0-18224 GCF_001299255.1 Cyphellophora attinorum
GGTGGTGGTGAGTCGGTGGCCGCTTCGCGGCCACCTCCTCCCCACCACCTCCCCCGCCCACCGTCCCCACAAAGGTCCTGTGATGGAAATCAGGCAAAAGTCCTGGTGCGCATCTTCAACGTCGATTCAGATTCCGATATCTACCTAGGTAGAGTCCATTGATTGATGTGACTTAAATCCGATGTAGCTTGTGAATGATCGAACCCGCGCATAATGTCTCGAGTCAGGCCTTGAGACGTGGGGTACAGTCATGAGGCGCATGGAACTTAAGAGCGAGAGTACGCACGTTGTGGTAGTTGTGCGTGGAAGGAACGTATGTGACGTTGAGGAAAAGAGCATGATGGGTGCTCATGTCCAAGGGTAAGAAACATAATAGAAGCTTGGAGAGTAGCGACGAATAGAATTTCATGCTCGATCTGTCCTGTCTGCTGAGCGTTAACATAAAATTACGCCTGCGCTAGATGCCCAGTCTTCAACTTCGTGTTCCTTGCCTTCCATACAGAGACTTGTTGGAATGCTTCAACTTCACCGAGGCACCATCTTGTGATCTCCCCCAAGGATCTCTTTCGCTTCATTGTTCGGATCCTCTGCAGTCCTTGGCGTTGCTGTCGCCATCCGCGAATTTCCATTCAGGTTCAAGGCCTTCACTGCGTGTCGCATTACGCCGATCTTTCGTGCCTCAGCCTTGGCTAGGGCCTTGCGGGAGGGCTTCTCTGGCGTAGCAGAGCTCCGAGGCAGAGGAGAATCCGATGGCTTGCGAGGATTGGCTTTCGAGTCGTTGCCAAGATCCTATCCTGCTTCTGGAGGCTCCGGATCCTCCGCTGTTCTCCTTGTGGCCGTCGCCGACGGACCCTTCCGTTTCGAACTTTTGCGCGCGACCGGTCGAGACTGTTGTCCTGCCATTACTGCATCGCCGTCGTTGTCGTGAGGAACGTTTGCTGGGGTAGATTCTTCGGATGTCTTCTGTTCTAGTTCTCCATCTACCTCGCCACCGAACACTTCGTGGTACAGACGAGCTTCATCTAATGTGTTGACGTCTTGCGGGCGTGACCGGAGCCACTTCATGCGCGGACCACCCTTCGCTCGTTCCGAGACTTTGAAGCCATAGATTCTAGGTTCGTAGATCTTGCCTTTCCCTAGGCCGGGAGCGAGATTTTGTGTCGCTACGCCGTTGATTGACGCAGGCTGGGGCGGTATAGCCGCCACGGCGGTACCTTGAGAGCCTTTGTCATTCTGTTGTGTGGATGAGCCTGCAACGGCTGGAGGGTTTGGTAACGTGAGGCTACTCGATCGGCTTGCAGTCATGCCTGGTCCGCCGCGCTCGCCCTGACCCACCACACTCTCCGCGTCCTCGTTTCCTGCGTTTGCGTTGTTTTCTTTCGTAGCCTTCCGCTTCGGAGGCGCAAATTCCAGATCTGGGAACGTCATGAAGAACAAACAGCCAAACGTTGTGCCAAAGAATGCGCCATCGACAGCCTGAAACCGTGAGTTAGGCGGTGTGTATGCGTCCAAGCAGCTCGGACAGAATAGCTTGACCGTTTGCTGACCAGGAGTATCTGTCAACCCAATAGGCACAACTCTAATGCCGCCACAATTTACCCTTGGACAATATCCAAAGTGTGACAATTCGTACTTCTCCATCATTTGCTGAATACCTGGTCTAGAGGTAATGTAGCGAGCGTGTATTAAGCCGTACAGCAGTTCAGCGGATGACTCGATGACCGAGGTGTCACTATTCGTCCTGTTGTGCCGTCGGTTTGAAGACGTCCCAGCTGATTGTCTTGCTCCGCCATTCTGCGCAGGTTCGTCGAGTTCCTCTCCAAGTAAGCCGTCATCGTCTTCCTCCTCTTCTTGTTCCTCCTCTTCTATTTCATCTCCCGACAGCATTGACGAATCGGGCTCGCTAGGCTCCACGTCTAATATCATCTCTAGCGCCTCCTTGTACATGGGGACCTGCGATTGCAGGCCCGTGAGGTTGAAGTCATCCTCGATAAACTCTTCGCTGACTTCGGCAAAGTACTCGTGTCCAACCAGGCCGCAGAATTGGGCAATCCAGCTGTCTGGAGTCTGGGAGGAGGACTGCGACATGTCTGTTATGGTTGCGGAGGATGTCGTGAAATATTCGTTGTAATCGGACTGTTCTTGGTCGAGTTCGAGGCCTTCCAGGCCAGTGGCCAGCGCCGAGGGTGTTGGAACAGACACCCTGCCGGTTTAGATCGCCGTACACACTCTGCGCCAGGCTTTTTGCTCTGATTAGGTGGGTGGATGGTGGGGTTGGTGATGGTGACCGAGGACACTATCGCTGCCAGCAATGACTAGCTTTCACCTGAGCGGCGGTGAGGTCGCCGTTGCCATGCCTATCGCTGAACAGGGGCAGGTCCAAATGCTGAGTTTGTGGAATATCGCACGCCGCGTGGGATCAGGCTGGATATCAAGTGGGCTGGCTCGGTTGGTGGAAATGCGACAGATATATGCGAACGTGTCCAGACCTCTAGAACTGGTTGGAACTTGCAAGTAACACAATGACTTTCAGTAGACTGCCTCAGGCTGGGCGGCAAGTCGAAAATGATAGATGTTGTTTAAGTTGTTGTCACGCAGCCCGCCATGAAAGTTGAAGAATCCCAGATCTGAGCATCTGGAAGGAGGAGGGTTAGGGTTGTACAGTACCTTCAGGACTGCCATCAGCACATGCTGCACTTTATTGGCAAGTGCTGCCATCCAAAGTCACCCAAGCACCAGAGAGTCATTCACATTTGAGGGTAGTCTATGCATGGAAGTTTCTGTGTTGTGTCTGCGACTGTTACTGAAAGCCCGGTGCCAGTTCGCTATAAGACTGCCTGCCTCTTTTCAACGACTATTCTGCTCTCGATGCCAATAACCTACTTAGTATCTATAGCAACTCACTGAGAATCTTGCTGAACTCCGGCTCATTACCGAATGGTGCATTGCCGTAGTCAAAAGCACCATCATCCCTCCCGCTGAAAGGAGTACCGAAGTCGCCCTGCCCAGGTGTACCTCCGTTGAAGTTGCCAAAGTTGCCCGCCATCTCAAACAAATGCGTAAGCTCGTTCGACATCTGAAGAGCATTTTCCGGGCTAGCATGAAGGTCATCGAAACCATTCGTCTTGCCCATTGAATATTCAACGCCTTGACCAGCCATACCAACCATAGCGGCAGCGGCGTCAGAGTGGGGATCGTTCTTCAGGTCGTTAACGTCGTCATTCGGCCCTCGCGCCATCATGCCAATCTTGTCTCCCATCTCCTTCAGACCACGAATCGTCCGCCAAAGACGCTTTGACACGTGTGACTTTGTACTGAAGCCCTTGACGAGCTCAATGGCAGCGTAGAACTCCTGTCGAGTCTGATTGCAGAATACTGCGGGGGCATGTGCGACCGAAAGGAAGAGCACAGCCAGGGCTTGCACGAGGAAGTAGTTGAACAACATCTGTTGTGTCCTGTAGATGTCAGAAATCTGGTTGACGCCTGTCAATGTATTGATGGTCTCTTTGGCAACGTCGACGACCTGTTGTGCATGGTGTCGATTCTCCATGATGCTTGTGGCTGAGTGCAGAATTGGGCGGTATATTGAGATTCGAGCTTGGTTCTTCCGCAGGTGCATCAGCATGCGCAAGCGACGGACTCCTCGACTCGGCATGGCGTTCTCGCTCTTGAGATCTCGATTATTGAATTTCAGGGAATCTGGTAGCTCTTCATACCACTGCACTATTCGGTAGTCGAGGAAGCCGATCTCGTCCTTTTTGGTTCCCTGGCCACTGTCATAGGCCGTGTTATGATACCAAATCTTTGTTGCAATTTGGTTATACTTGGTAATGTGCTTCAAGTATGGATATTCATCATCCTGTCATTGATGTTAGTATACAAGTACGTTTCAGAAATGATGCAACTTACCGGTTCCGGCAGATTTTGGTCGATGTCGGCATCCTGCAAAGCGAATGGCATGCCCGTGCCAAAGCTCCATCTCCTGTCAAGAGCGTAGACCACCCAGAAGACACGAACAGCTTGCATATACTCTGCCTCGTTGGTGAAGTGCTTTGCCAGTCCATTCCGTCGATGCAAGCCCATCTCGAGACAAATTCGCGACGCGATACCAATGAAGCGCCACGCCTGTGTCTCATCATCACACTGGAAATAGTACGTAGCTGTCAGAACGAGAAGGATGATTGACGTGATGCCTGTGCTTGTGACAAGTTTGACGTCGACGGCTGGTTTAGCAGATTCGAAGAAGCGCTGACCCAGGTCGCTGCGGCCATTGCCCTCGACGACCAAGATGATAGCCAACATCATCTTCAGTACAACCGTCTCCTCATCGTCAAAGGCGTCAGCGCCGGGCAGATTGAGCTGCCCATAGCCAGTTCGTAGGCTTGCTCCAATGAACTTGTACAGACTGCTGGCATGTTTGACGAGCTTCTTATGGTCGATGATGGGGTACATGATGCCGATCTCCTCTTCATAGACGTGAAGTAGTCTTTGTACCTCGTTGCTGTCTAGTAGCCATAAAGGGTCCTTTTGTGGGTGCATGCTGGCTATTGGAGCTGGAGAGGTAGCGCGACTTCGTTCTGTCGACATGGCGCCCTCTTCGGCTGCGTTGTTTGTCACGCCCATGGTCTGCAGCGAAGATTTGGCTATGTCAAAGCCATACATAGAGCTCGTTGGACCGTACAATGGGGGCAACGTCTTTTGTTGCTGCTGTCGCTTAGGCGAGACCAGTGTGGAAGCGTTCTCGAATGCGCTCGGTCTGGACCAAATATTGGGTCCGGTGCAGGCATTGAGCTGCCTGCATCTTGTCGTGTACGCAGCTCATTCACCTGGGCGAAGAGATCATGGACTTGGTTCTGCAGTGCCTCAATCTGGTTTCGCATCTGCTGGAACTCGGTCGAGTCTTTCAACGAATTTGTACAGCAGTTCGGCGCATAGACGCACTCCAGGTTGAGGTTGCCGCAGCGCTGACATGGCTGCTGTCCATTGCATCTGATTTTGCGCCTCTTGCACTCATTGCAGGCGATGGAGATGTAGCGGTTGCGCTTCGAACGTGTATGCGAAGGTCCATCGTCAGCTTTGCGCTTGTCACCGGCGACGCTGGAGTTGGGCGAGTCGTCATTGTTGGCCATGGCAATCGTGTTGCGAGTCACTTGCGCATGTGGTGGGTGGTACGGGCACTGAGGAACAAATTCCGCCTGAAGAAGCCGGCACTGTGGATGATGAAGAAGCTTGAAGGCGGTCTACTATTCCGTCCCCCGCTTCAACGCCCCATGAACTGTGGGTACATGATTTGCAAGTACATTGCTTAGGTAATGTTCCTGATCTTAAACCTGACCTGACCTCGGCGTCGACGAGTCTGTTCGCTTCCATACCAGAGGCATCTCGAATAAGGTGAAGGTAGGCGAGCACCATCTCATATTCTCGCTGCTCCAGCGGTAGATGTGTTGCGAACTCGAGTCATGTATCACAGATTCGCCCGCAAACTGACCAGCCCAGCAAGTGACCGCGATCCTTCGTCCAGCGCTTGGGTGCCTATCGGGAGCCACCAGTCTGAGGGTGCATACAGGGTGCCAAAAGGGTACCAGAAGACCAGCTGGCAGTGAGAGCTTCGTCCACACTGCTTTGTCACAGGTGACAAAGTGATGGATCTAAAGTGACTCAACAGTCGTGCTTGCCTGCAATGTTTTTGACAGTGACTCATGGCCACAAAGGCCGCCTCAGACCTTCTTACATGTCAATTCCAGATGCTTTCCCGCAGATCATCAGAATACTAAGGTACTCGATCGTTCAAATACCGAAACCCAGATTTTCAAGTTGCCTGCACAGAGGGCGCCCTGACCAACCTTTTCAGAATCGCCTTCAGACAGCATGATTGCACTCGACGGCGCTACCCTGGAGGGAGGCGGTCAACTGGTACGCGTAGCGTTGGCCTTATCTGCCATCCGATGCATTCCAATTCGTATCGAGAACATTCGCGCCGGACGTGCCAGTCGTAATGCGGTGGGAGGACTCAAGGAATCGCACCTTGCGGCCCTGAATTGGCTCGCCGATGCTTGTCGTGCCAAACTTTCTGACGTCGCTGTCGGCTCGCAGAGCTTCACGTTTCGACCGTTGATGCGAAGAGCCCAGACGATTGTCAACTTGCCAGCCAAGTCAACAATAGAGCTTAAGAAGCCTGGGAGTGTCTGGCTCATACTCCAAGCTATCCTGCCTTTCATAGTCTTCAGCACGAACCTTCCGCTATTGGAGCTTACCATCAAAGGCGGCACGAATGTCAGCAGCAGCATGAGTGGCGAGTATGTCCAGCAGGTCCTAATTCCCACCCTGGATCGGTTAGGGCTACCGAAAATTGAAGTCGCAATTCCTCGTCGTGGCTGGGCTGATGGGATCGATGGCGTTGGGGAGGCCTCTATCCGTGTGTCTCGACCGACAGCGACTGCTTTCAGGCTCTCTAGCTTCGACCTGGTAGAGCGTGGCGACATTACAAGCCTCTCGGTCACCATTCTAGCACACTCTCGCTCGTTCGCAGACGCGATATTCTCGGCCATCGGGAGGACGCTGGCTGCTTACGCACTACTCGACAATCCCCTTCCAACACCAAGCCTCAACTTCAAACAGTCAGGCTCCAGCTCACGGACCTATGTCCTCATCGTAGCACATACTTCCGAAGGGTACCGTCTTGGACGGGATGTTCTATATGGACGAAAAGTCAAGAACGTCGGTGTAGAGGCCGCCCTGGCAGAGACCATCGCGAACGACGTCGTGAGACAGATTGCGAGAGAGGTGCACAGCGGCAGTTGCGTTGATGAGTACATGGAAGACCAACTCGTGATCTGGCAGGCATTGGCTACAGGAGGATCTCGGGTAGACTCCTCCAGTGCCGGACAAGAGGCAAATAGCGAAGACTCGTCGGTACAGAGTGCTCCACAGGTCTTAGGCCACAGAAACAGCAAGCACAGTGTTAAGCAGAGAAAAGCAGGAGCGAAGGGAAAATCAAAGCCCGGAAATAGCAACGAGCGAGACGTGTCCGAGAGAATGGCCAACCTCGACATTGGCGGTCAGGAGGACTCCAGTGACATGAACGGCGATAATGGAGGCTCTCTACATACTCGCACCGTGCGCTGGGTGTGCGAACAGATGCTAGGGGACGTCGGAGTCAAGTTTACACCAGGCGGGCGCTGCACAGGTCTCCCCGAAACTGGGAGCGGTGCTAAGATCGAGGACGACTAAGATTTGGTACCCTACAACTGCCTCCCTGGCAAGCGAATTCATGATGATTGATTCTGCGACTTGGCGCTCGACTGAGGCTCCTCTCAAGATTCCAGGCTCGATTCGCAAGGCAGTGCTAGCCCCCAGAGTCCGCCCTGACCTGGAATCTTAGCATTCTACGAACAGCTGCTGCAAACGCTCAGTTTATGCCGGAACAGCCCGAGGGATTTCATTCACGCTGGAGGTAGTCGTAATCGAGGCCTCCTAAGCCACAACTGCAGCGCTCTTGACCTTTTTGGCCTTCTTCTTGTCCTTCGGCTCACTCTTGGTCTCCTTCACCTCAGTCTCCGCCTTCTTCGTCTGCTTTTCCTGCGCTGAGCCATTCGCAACCACCGCATCAGCGATGTATGTCTGATCTTTGACGGCTTTCTTGTCCTTCTTCGCCTTCTTCTCCTTCGATGTGCCGTTCGCTATGCCATTCGTTGCTGCCACATCAGCGATCTCCTTGCGCTCCTCCACCGGCTTCTCCTCGATCTGCGCTTGCTTGCTCGCCGCCGCCGCCACAACATCAGCCGGATCTACCAAGCGTCCACTCGGCGCATCATACCCCATCTTCTCCTTCAACAACTTCGCCTTCTTCTGGCGCTTGTGTTTCTCCTTCTCGTTTTTGCGACTCCATGCTTCTACGCTCTTTGCTTCCGCCAACCTCTTTCCCTCTAGCTTCACATGCGGAATCTTCCTGTACTTTCGATTCGCGCCCTTGAACGTATCCGGATGTAACGCCTCCGCCTCGACATACTTGCACTTCAGGATATGCCCGAACATGAGGTAGTTATCCATCGCTGCAGCGGCGATCTTGGCTACTTCGGAGCTTGCGAACTCGATGAAAGCGAAGTGTTTGGACGCAGCGGTGTGCTTATTACGTGCTAGACGCAGGCGGGTGATGTCGCCGAATTGGGTGAAGAAGGCGCGCATTTGGGGCTCGTAGAAGCCGTGAGGGATGCGGCCTACGTAGATTGTGCCGGGGGTATCCTCGCCGGATTTTTGTTCTTTGGCTTGGCGGAGCTTCTTTGTCGTCTTCTTGTAGTCGGGGAGGGCGGGGGTGCGGGTGAGGTCGCCGGTGTCTGCGGCATCGTCATCGCTGTCGCTGTCGAGTCCGGTGAGAAGGGCAGCGGTGGTGTCGATGTTGGTTCCTTCGTCATCATCAGAGTTAGAGCCGACAGGGTCGACTATGATCTTTGTTGACTGGTTGTCATCCTCGGAAAAGGCTGCGAACTCGTCCTCGATTTCTTTGTCGACTGTGTCTTGCGCCTCTTGCTGCATAGACTTGGTCTTCTTAGGCGCCTTGGTGATCGTCTCGACATGCTCGTCGCCTGCGTGCTCTACCACGCCATTTGAGCCGTCGGCCGTGAGGGTTTCGGCTGCATTGCTGCCATTCTGCTTCTTCTTTGACTTCTTGCTCGGTTTGGTTGACTCTGATTGCGCAGCAGGCACGTCTACTCCACCAGCGTCTTCGTCGTCGTCCAGAAAGTCAGCCGCACGCTTCCTCTTCTGCTTGGACACAGCAGCAGCGGTAGGTACAACAATGTCAGTGGTTTCGATTTTCTTGCTCTTCTTTTGAGTGGGAACATCGGTTGCGTCGCCTTTCTTGCTCTTCTTGCTCGGCGCTTCCGCGAGAGCGTCGAGGCTCTTTCGTTTCTTCTCACCCATCTTGAATAATGACGCTTTCTGACCGCTGCTGAGGTACGATAACGGTGTGACCAATGTTGGTCGTCTGCGAAAAAAAGTTCTGGTAGTTTACTTTCGGCACTGAAATCTTTCGGCGAGGTTTAGCCGTGCTCCATTGCGAGGCCTTGGCATATCATGAAGGCCCCCGGTTGGAACCTGACTCGCCTGAAGGACTCGAGAAGTTTACCTTATCATATCGTGATCCATTGTTGCTCGCTGCCCCTACGGACACGGTCTATCGTGCAGCGAAGCCACGCCACGGGCCATCACGACTGGAAGACCAGTTCTCGCTGTGACGTACCGCGCGCTCGACCTCGGCACAATGTGATCTGATGGTGTAACACGTTTCACGTCTCAGAGGTACCAAGATCCTCGAAATCGATAGTCTTGTCTGTTATGGCTGTACGCATAAGAATTGCAAGTCAAAGCACACCATTTGGTGACTCTCACATCGAGGTTCGCTAGGGTCCATCTGAGACGGCAGTGGCAGTTCTCGCTGCGGCTTGCATTCAGCTTGCATTCGCGGAAACCCGTGATATACCCCTGGCGAGTGAGCACTAACATCATTGGCGATTTGCTCTTCATTCAGGTGAGTGCTTCAGCACTGACTACTTCTTTGACCGGTTTGCTATCCGAGCCAAGCACTTCCGCCATCAGTCGTCCCGTGTCTGCGCAGACCGTAGCTTGTGGTTCCAGACTAAAGGCTGGACAGCGGTCAGCCTGATCCAGGACTGTTGGAGTAAGGAGTGATCAATGAAACAACCAAGTCGTCCGCCATGGCAGATGTTAATTCAAGCACAGCACGTCAGTCAGAACAAGCAAATAGCACGGCACAGCTTGAGCCGCTTCTCAATACGCTCATCGATGAGATCCGCGACCTCAAACGCGTCAGCATCAAAATCGCGACGCAACGGCCGCACAAGACACAATTCATCTGGTCGGTCCTGCTCCAAGTCTTTGCACTGTTCATCGGATTCGTCTTTGGTATCTTCGCGATTCTAGCATGGCTTGCTGCAAGAACGGCGAATGATATTGCTACGGATTCAAAGCTTGTGGGCGTGCAGAACAATCAATTGGCGTTGATGACATACTGTCTGACCATTCCGGATGTCAACTCTTCGGATGTCTGTGTGGCCATTCAAGGCTTGCAGCGATCACAGATTGGTGTGGTTGCATATGAGACTTTTGGATCACTGTTATATGCGGACGGGCCGAGTAATGGGAGCGCAAACACACCTTCCGGCTCGGGTCATTCGAAGCTAGGAGGGGGTGCTATCGCCGGAATCGTCCTGGGTGCTATCTCGGGCGTCGCACTAATCATGACGATATCCACGACCTTGTTCAAGCGTCGGATGACCAGCATGGAACATCTTCAGACATATCTTGAACAGACTGACCCCAGACCAATGCGCAACATCCCGGCACCGAAAGCCTCTGAGATGGAGACTGAGAGTCCACCGCCGTCACCCTCGGCTTATGGTTCGCCGTCACATGATCCGCCTGGCGACCCGACAGCCCATTAGCATCATGATAGAGCACGACACGATAGGTCACAGCAAAGCACAGCTTGTTGCAAAAGTCTCCGAGCTTGACACTGCGCATTCCAGACATATCGAATACCAACGCTGAAAGGGTCTCTGATATATCAAATATGACAGGGCCTATCGATTTGATGGAAGACATGCCAACTTCCAATCCACGGCGCCAGACAGGTCAACCGAGCTATGGTTCCCAGATTGCTATGCAGCAGCTCGGGACTCGGAGTAGCGACATTCGTATGGACTCAGTCCGAGATAGAAGACCAAGCAACGGACGAATGGCCAGACCGTACGACAACAGCGGCATGTGAGATATTCGTCTGGTATGATATGGAACGCCCAAGGTTTTCTCTTCCTGCTGATATTGTTTACATCCCCGTCTTCTTCTTGAGTTCTCCAATCTTCTCACTCGCCTCCGCCTTTCCCATACCTTCCGTTTTCACATCTTCCCCTGCTTCCTTCGCCATGACCGCAATGTACCCTGTCTGCTTCCCCGTCGCCGGATCATCCCCAGTCGCCCACTCTTTAGGATCCTGTATTGGCTCATCGGCAGTGGCGTCAGGGTCGGCTGTTTCCTTGTTCTTGAGCTCGTTGATCTTCGCGCTTGCTTCGCCCTTGTTGAGGTTGTTGGCATCGACTTCTACGCCTTTCTCTTTGGCGAGGGTTTGGAGGAATGAGGTCTGTTTCTCGGTGGGTGCGTCTGCTCCGGTGGCCCAGGTTTTGGGATTGTCAAGTTGGGAGGCCATGGTCTGGGAGTGCTTTGTATGGGATGTTCTATGTGTGGGAAGAGTGAAAGAGAAGTTGTTGAGTGATCACCACACTATTGACGCCTTGGCTGGGTTGTTGTACAAGCATGACGCGTGAGACGCGAGATCGATGACGATTGCGGGCCGTCCCGAAACGATTAGATCTGTCAAACGCGGATCGATGCGCCGATCAATTTGAGTTCTACCATCTGTGGTACTGATGAGTTGGCACCTAAGCCAGGTGAGTCACGCGTATAGGTACTCATCCGTATGTGATGAGTCTACAAGAGTTTTGAGTCCTCGGTGAGTCCCTTGATCATGTATAAATGTCGCAAACCACAGCCACTGGCATCTCGGTTGCTGCACCACAGCTGTACACGATGGCTACAGACATCAAAACCCGAATCCTCATAATCTCCGACACACATGGCCGGTGCACACTGAAGCATGATCTACCAAAGGAACAAGTGGATGTCGCCATCCACTGCGGCGATCTCACCAACGTCTCAACAGTGCGAGAATTCCGTAACGCCCTAGACCTACTCAAACAACTGCCAGCACCCTTGAAGCTGGTCATACTGGGAAACCACGATTTCAGCATGGACGGACCCGCACTCCAGACCATAATTTACAACCGCGCAGATGATGTCCCACTCTCCTTCTGGAACCAAGTGTACGGAACACCTGAGATGATCCAGGGCCTCTTTGAAGACCACAAAACAGATGACAACATCCATCTCCTCGACGAGGGCACCTACGTCTTCAACCTGCAAAACGGCGCCCAACTCAAAGTTTACGCCAGTCAGTACACGCCAGCATGGGGAGGTGACTGGGGCTTCCAGTACCACCCCGACAAGGCGTACAACTTCGCCATCGAGCCCAACACTGATATTGCCATAACCCACGGGCCACCACGAGGTATCTTGGACATGTCCAATCGCGGCGAACGAGCCGGCTGTCCGCACCTCTTCACCGCCGTAGCCAAAGTGAAACCCAAGATCCATTGCTTCGGCCACATCCACGAGGCTGGGGCGCCAGATTCGTGCACTGGAGGGCTGGAAGCGGCACCTCGTCCGATATCCCGCCAACTCATTTCACAGCGATCGATAATGCAAAGTCGCGGTCAATGACGAGGACGAAGGACCTGCGACTTTCGGCTGACGATTTTGAGGAAGCCAGCGCTGAGGAGCAGGTCCGATTGCAAGATCTCGTCAAACAAGAGCACGCCTTCATGTCTTTATGCAAGGACAGCGCCACTCATTTGGTGCCGGATCAGCACACCCTCTTTGTGAACGCTGCTATTGAGCCTGCGCCTGGAGAGCATTTCCCCCAAAGCCCGTGGATAGTCGAGGTTGATTTGCCTTCCAGCCGCGACAAATGATGGCGGGGATCGTCATCGTCTTCGCTGATCCTGGATTGCAGGTGTCCGTGGTAAAAATGGCGATACATCTCTCGAGGTAGTGCATCGACGGAAAGCTGTGGGAATTCAAAGTTTGAAGCAGACTGTTCTGCCAGATATGCCTTGAGTCTTAGGCAAGGCGGTCGACGAGTCCATCCCCTCGATTGCGAATCTGAGGGCGAAGTCAACGAGAGGATTGCGGTAACCCAAGCTATCTGTCGTCATGGCGAAAAGAACATCATCAAACTGGGGTCCCCAGAACAGCGGCATCATCGCGACAGAGCAAGTGAGCTCAGAGAAGTGGCAGTGAATCCCTGCCCCGATTGCGCGACAAGCAGTGTGCACAGGTCACGCTTTTCTCTGCAAGACCCAACAGCGCGGTCCGGGCGACATGCAAAGCAGGCAGGGTGCCAGGGTGCACAGACTGACCTGCATGGGCAGTCTGAGTCTGTGCGACGTTAGTCAATTTCGACTTCCGGTCACACGATCCTGAACATTCTGTAGTGGTTAGCATGCCACAACATCAAATTCAGCGATAGCTGATACTTCAGAGAGAGCAAAGGAAGTTTCGCAAATAGATGCTTTTCTTCATGATGTTGCTGGGTCATTACACAACAACGAACGCACACAAGTACACCCGCTTCGCCATGCTTTGCAATCCTCTGCCGATCAAGTCTCAAAGACAGTGCTAGTCGACCGAACCGGGTTTCATCATGGACGCTCTCACAGCAAGAAAGCAGCACCCATCGCACCCAAAAATAGCACACCAACAGCATTCCTCTCCGCACCACTGACACCAGTCGCGGTCGTCGTTGGCCGGGTAGCCGAAGGCTGCGTAACGGTCGAATAAGTGATTGATCCCGTTCCAGTCGCAGCAACACCAGTAGCAGCAGGTGTCTCCGTGGGAATGATCGTCGGCAGAACAGTCGTCCCAGACTCAGTGGTCTCCGTGCTGGAAGGCCAGTCACCAGTCACAAACCCGCTACCGATATCCGTGCCGTTCTTGACAGGCCCACCAGTGGGACCGGGCTTTCCAGTCGAGCTAACGCTGGACGAGGAAGAAGACGACGAGCTCGAGCTCGACCCGCTACCACCGCACGAAGCGCTCGCAATCACAGAGAACTGTGTGCTGTATTGAAACACACCGGTGCCGTCTTCGATGATGAGCATGCCATAGCCTGTTGCGGTGGACTGCTTGCCCGCGGGTAGGGAGCAGGGGACAGCCCACTCGTATGACTCGTCGCTGGCGGGGAGCTTGGTTGCAATGGCGTTCGAGTCGGGCACGCAGTTGCCGCCGCCGCCGCGGCAGAGGACGAGGGAGACTGTTGAGTCTTCGTGGCCCGAGGCGTCCCAGGTTACTTTGGTCGTTTGGCCTTGGGTGACGGGCTGAGGGATGTTAGTAGGGGGCTTCGTGGTTTGGTGGGAGAGCAGGGCAACGTACATTGGTGAGATCAGGAGTCAACAACGCGCCAAAGGTCTGGTCTGTTGGTGGGGTGTATGACTGAGCATAGGCTTGTGCGGCGAGGGCCGCGATCGCAATGAGGGACTTCTGCATCTTGTGTCTGTGTCTGTTTCTGTTTCTTATTTTGTATATGTATAAAGGCTCGAAAGAGTGACTTAGGTGAGAGAATATATCAACTGAAGAACGAGAGCTGTAAAAGAGCGACTGCTTTCCGTGCGAACGTACCAGACGATTATGAAGCGATGGCGAGAAGGAGGGAGTAAGATGTGGCAACTTGCGCAGTTTTGTTCGAACCTACCTAGGTATCTAACCAATCTCACAGCTTTCCGCGCCAGGCATCGACTCGCGTGGCGCCGCCTGGCGCCGCCGTTTCCAGCTGGGGCATGCAAATGTGTGACAAGCCACCCGCGTTGTTGAAGACTTCGATCGAACAACGGCTTGTCGGAGATTGCTCAGCTTGGACGCCGGTAGGGTGACATTTCGAGAGCGGGACCTATTTCTGGGAGCCATTTGCTGCAGGTACCCGAGGACTTGTCCTATCACGGGGCTTTATAGCGTGTCAGTGGCGAGCTTAAAGTGAGCTTGGCTGATTGGAGAGTTTGTACCCAGTTTTGGCGTGAAATTGAGGGACGTTTCAGCAGACCCCTTCGTCAGGAGTTCGCAGTGCATGCTGCGAAGGAGGTGCTACGCCCATCGACAGTACGTTGGCTTCGGGTCAGCAAGGTATACGTAAGAGGTGTCGCCCATGATTCAGCGACATGAGCTCAGCTCGTCGTCCCAGGACGAGCGGCGGCAGCGCAGGGAGACCAGGAGCTTTCTCGATGAATCGAGGGGCACTATCGCCAAGAGGACGGATTGCTCGTCGATCATCGCGAGACTGCTTTCGTACAAGCTGGAAGTCCAGCATCACCCAAATGAGCAGATACTGCACTAAACCTCACTGCGTTTGCGGCGTGGGAAGACAAGAGTGACTGAGCAGAGGCCATACACACGCTCACCTGATTCCGTCATCTTGACAGGCGTGCTCGTACGTGCGAGTTTCATGGTTGGCTCAGCTGTTTCGTATTCTTCTGGTAGCGAGCGCTGCAACGCTGAGTTCTCGGACTCTCCTCGGCTTTCACCGGCGTTGAAGCTGGAGCTCCAAGTCAAACCATAGACCTTACGTGTTGTGTTGTGAAACGACGCTCTCTCACGGAGAAGTCAAGGCTTCGTAGAAGCAGAGATTCTGCAGTGATCGAAGTACTGGCACGTAGGTACAAGTCCGCAGTCCGATATTTGTGAGGCATTGGCCTTGCCAAGAGTCGCGTGATGGCGAGATAAGCTAGACCCTAGAACGCGACACGCCACTTCGTCTGTACTCCGTAGATGACTTCGAGCTCCTTTCCTAGCATCTTCCATCCAGCAAGCTCTGCTTCTCTGCTTGGTGACCATGATAAGTATCGGGAAACGGGAACGGTCGCTCGAAGCTGAAGGACTCCCTCCGACGAAGCTGCCACGAATAGAGCCTCCAACTCAGGCGAGCTCCGCGAGGACACTGTCAGATCTACCAAATGAAATTCTTCAACAGATCTTCTGGCTGTCACAAGAGCCGGCACTGATCCACGCATGCCAGGCAACATTCAGAGCATTACCTAGCTTTCAGTCATACACCCGAGCTTTGGTTGCCCTTGCCTACACTGATTATAGGGAAGATAGCAATGTTGCTAGAGATGTTTACCTACGACTTTCATCGCCGGCATCAGAGAATGATAGGTATCTGGACTATGATGAGCTACAACAACACATCGGAAGTAGCAGATGGCTGTCAATCACACACTTGCAGAAGATATATGCAATCAGTTGGGCAAATGTGGTGAGTTCTGAGGTACTGAGAAACCAATATGCCGACCTCACCCAAGCAGCTCGCAAGAAGCTGAATGCTTCCTGCGAAGTTGCCCTCAAAGATGGCACTATGCCCTGGTCTTCAGCGGATGCGGTCCTGGATCCAGCGCTCAAGGGTCTGAGTGCAGGTTGCCCACCAGCACCTGGAATAGTTGAGCTGGCGGACGACTGCGCGGTGGCGATCCGTTGCTTGACCCTAAGCGCCGCTGAGTGCGTTCTTTCAATTCAGAGATACATTCCAGATTGCCTCCTGAGCGAAGACAACAACCCAGCCGCACCGGAACTTCTCCATGTGTTCCTGAAGAGCGCAGGTCTGAAAGGCGCACTCACGTGGGGCTTCGATCCATACACATTTGCGGGGCCCATGACGGTGTATGCGATTGGTGCAAATAATTTTGCCCTCACTTGTGACGGCACTCTTCTGGCTGATCGGATCAGACGCGAGATCGATGCTGCTGGTTCTCTTGTGGATAGCGATGATGCCACCACTGAAAATCGATCACGCTCTAGAGACCAGCTGACTGACCTACTGGCATTGAACGGAATGTGCGGTCTTCCTGTCCCGGTCCGCTATGAGATGCTACATGCATGTGTCCGCCACGATCTTGGGTCATGTCTTTCATTGCTCCTACAGAAACACGTTTTCGGTGTTCCGGGAAAGACGAAAGACAGGACCCCGGGCGCATCGGTCACGAAGGAGGAACTGCAAACCCTCTGTGGTCGTGCGGCAGGTCACCGGAATGGCCAACTTTATACAGATCTTGACGCAGCAGTGGGCGCCATCCGGCGCTTGGAGGAGAAAGCTCGTGCTCGTGGCTACCCGCACTGGCAGGATTTTGCTTACGCGGTGCGAAATGGCTATGCTCGGTACAAATGCTACATAGATGATCATGTTGAAGATTGCGATGGATTCAGGTGCATGGAAATTTCGAGTGACGACGAGAGAGACAGCAGCGAAGCTGATAATGACGGACTGGACGGTAGCGGCCTTGATGACAGCGACTCGGACAATGGTGATGTGGGCAGTAGCGGTGCGCATGAAAGCGATGCGGACGAAATCTAGTTGCATAAGTACAGAGCACATGCTAGCGCTGAGTGGCACGAGTCTGATCCTGGAAAGACCAGTCACTTCTTCCTACCCAGCTGAGTGAAGCAAACAGTTCGCATTGCGTCGGATCTTCACATTGTTGAAAAGGTAAAGCAGCAGTGCTGCACCCAACCTGATCATCTTGCCTTCCCTCAATGTGACTTCGCTGTGCAGCTCCTCTGATTGTCATGCTTGGATAGTACCTGCTGCTACCATGGTGGGACGAGCGAGTTTGTACTACGGTGGACTCCCTCGCCGACCCCGTTGAAGAAGGAGATCAGCAGAGGCGCAGACTGGACAAAGGTTTTGGGTGAGTGTGAAATAGGTATTATTGCAGGCTCAAGAAGCCGATAAGCTCGAGAGCTCTCCGTTGCGCCGCAAACATTGGCAGCACCGCTCTTGGCTGCTTTCGTCCCATATATCGATATATCGTCTATTAATAAACGCCGTGTACGCGGCCCAGGTTGCCGCCTGATGAAGGACCGAGGTCCGTGCCATGTCATGCCATGCTCTTTCCAGCGCCGATCCGATCCAAAACATTCTGCTGCTTGCTCTCTTTGCGTAATATACTGTACAAGGTCGCTGCTCGCGAGCAGGAGAAGGCCGAATTACTGAGTTTTTAGGGGCTTCGCGTACTCCAACTGCGTGCCCCAAATATAATCCCAGAACTTCGAAGTCACACCGAACCTATTTCACGGTTGTCAGTAAAAGCTTCCCTCACACTCGCAAAAGTCAAGGAAGAGACTCACCCAAGCTCAAAATTCTGATAATGATGCGCCAAGTGATACTTCTTCAACTCCCGCACATACGCCGGCAGCGTCTTATGATGCAGAAAGTAATGCGTGCAGTCGTAGCACACATACCCAAAGATCCCACCGCTAAAAACCATAACCGCCGCGTACCAATCATACCAAAACACCGTATGCGCGAGCTTGTAGAAGGGCGTGGCGAGTGCGATGAACAGCGTGGGCGGCATCACCAGCCGATAGCGGTCCATGGGGAGGTAGTGGTGAATGCCGTGCAGGAGGAAGTGTGCTGTCAAAGCGAGTGGGTGGTCGGGCATGTACTCGTCGACGTGGAAGAGGAAGCGGTGGAGGAGGTACTCGACTAGCGTCCAGAGGAAGAGGCCTAGACACCAGTAGGCTGGCGCCGCGAGGTGGAGAGGTGGTGAACT
>NW_017253297.1:0-13718 GCF_001299255.1 Cyphellophora attinorum
CCCGCCTTCCAACCACACCCACACTTCCCCTCCTCCATCCCCTCCTCCCAGAAAACCACCCACCCAGACTGCCTCGTCCCCCTCCCGACCTCCCACCACGCAACCCAAATCACGCCAACCCAACAAATCGCCCTCTCCACCGGCATCGGCTTCCTCGACCACATGCTGCACGCCCTCTCCAAACACGCAGGCTGGTCCCTCGCGATCCGCGCCAGCGGCGACCTGTACATCGACGACCACCACACGTGCGAAGACGTCTTCCTCGCACTCGGCACCGCTTCAACACCGCCCTCGCGCCCGCGACAGCCTCGTGCGCTTCGGCCGCGGCGACGCCCCACTCGACGAAGCACTCTCGTGGGCCGTGATCGACCTCTCGAACCGGCCCTACAGCGTCATCAACCTCGGCTTCACGCGAGAGAAGATCGGGGATCTGAGCACGGAGATGATAACGCATGGGTTCGAGAGTTTTGCGCAGGCGGCGAGTGTGACGCTGCATGTGACTTGTGTGTATGGGAGTAATAATCATCATCGGGCGGAAAGCGCGTTCAAGGCGCTGGCGGTGGCGTGCAGGACGGCGTGTGAGAGGAGAGGGGTGGGGAGTGTAGGGTGGGGGGATGTTACGAGTACGAAGGGGGTGTTGGGGAGTAGTGTCAATGGTTGATTGGGCAAGCGAGCCTGCGGATCTCGAGACGAAGCCTCCTCGTGGTTGCAAAGGAAATCATGTAATCATACGACACTGCCGGGGATATCTCTGTTGTTGCTTCTATCCTGAATGATGCTCGTAATTGCTGTTGCGTGCCTTTGTCTGCTGAAGCACGCCCTGCCGACGGCGGAAGGTCCATCACGACGGCTTGGTGGCACCGTCTTGGTGGCCTCCAGGCACTTTCCTAAACGCGTCGACCAACAGTCAGCCAGCCCCAGCCAGGAAATCAAAAGGTCGTCGAACCGCCCAGAAACACCGAGTTGGCGCGGAAGATCGGCTGGTCATGCCCGTTCCTGATCGCTGACAGAATCCATAATGCTGGAGGCCTCTGTGCCGGCTTTGTGAGTGGCGCATGCACAATGCACGCGATCTCGGTATGCTCAACCCATCCCACCCCAGGCGCCGCGCAACCGCCTTGCCAGCTGAATGTCCTTCTGCATGATCGTGACCCTTTTCGCATGTATTGCACACAGATTCGTATCCTCAAACAGATGCACCAGAAACGCCTCGGTCGCCTCCTGCAAAGCCATGATCGCTTGGCTCTGCCACCGGAACTCTTGTGACCCCCTAGGTAAGATATCCTGTGCGACTTCGCGGACAAGGCGGGCAAAGGGAAGTTTGAGTAGTAAGAGGTCGGTCGATTGCTGGTATCGTCGAATCTCGCGCAATGCTATTGTGCCGGGTTTGAATCGATGAGGCTTGCGATTGGGAACGGGGTCACCGGCTGCAAATAGAGGAGAATTATTAGATCCGTGTTCTCGGTGGAGAAAACAACCGGAATCAAGGAACAGCAAAACGTACGTTGTGTCCGACCGGTGGACGTGCGCTTCCCTCCTGTGCTTTTCCTCCCTGTGCTAGCTCGTGCTTTTGAAGTGCCGGCAGCTGTACTCTTGCCGCCTGTAGATGCGCGGCCTTTGCCTTTGGGCGTGGCGCGCTTCTGCGCCATCGATGTTCGTGGGCGCAGACAGAAGCAGAGAGACAAAGAGCGCCAGGAATAGGGATAGAAAGGCGCAAAGTCGTCGACGAAGCGGAAAACTCGATTCCCCGTAGCACTTTAGGCACTGGTGAGGCGCGAATAGCAGTGGAGTGCGGTTCTGACGCGTGTTGCTGTTGCGCTGGCCGGTATTCGCGGCACAGGAAAACAAGGCGCGACAGACGCGTCGTGCGAGCTTCGAGTGCGTGGCTGGGATCGGCGTGGAGGGCCTTCCTGGGCTGATGGGAAGTGAGATCGTCAACGGCGAGCTCACAAGCGCGATTGGGGTCGTCGTAGGTGCAGAGGCAGGCCGTGTGTTGCTGAATATCCAAAATGGCCGCGGAACGGTGAGAAGTGTGTGGAAGCGCGTGTGCTGTTGTTTGCGACAGGAACACAAGAAGGTCGAAGCTCAGATCAACAATGACCAGATCGAGGACGAACCAATCAGCTTAGAAGACGGCAGGCGACGCCCAGACGCGGGCGCAGTTGCTCCCCCTCCGCCCTTGCATCAGACGCCTAGAAAATTGGAGAAGCCGCGGACAAACAGCCTGTACATTTGTCCTTTCTTGGGGGCCTTCACCACGCTCCAATTCGCCATCTTACCTGAGCATGTAACCCGGTCCAACGTGAAGCTCGTGGTCTCTCGCCATCCTCACACGCCGGGAGCACTCCACGATGGCCGACTTCCTCAACAACGGCCAACTCGGCCAACTCCCCATCGAACAATGGTTCTTCGAGACCCCTCCCTGCACCCGCTACTGGACCACCGCCACCGTCATAACCTCCATCCTCGTCCAGTGCAAGTTCATCAACCCCTTCCAGCTCTTCTACACCTTCAGAGCCGTGTACTACAAGTCACAGTACTGGCGTCTCCTCACCACCTTCGTCTACCTCGGCCCTCCCTCGCTCGACCTCGTCTTCCACGTCTTCTTCATGACCCGCTACTCGCGCCTACTCGAATCCTCCTCTTCCTCCACCGCCACCTTCTCCTGGCTGCTGCTTTACGCTACCACAGCCCTCCTTCTCCTCACATCCCTGCCCTGGATCTCCTACTTCCAGATCGGCTTCTTGGGCACCAGTCTGTCCTCCACACTGGTCTATATCTGGTCACGTCGTAATCCGGAAACACGGCTGAGCTTGATGGGTCTGATGGTCTTCACCGCGCCGTACCTACCCTGGGTACTGATGGGGTTCAGCCTCTTCATGCACGGGCAGATACCGAAAGATGAGATACTCGGGGTATGTGTTGGACATGTGTACTACTTCCTGGCAGACGTATGGCCGGGCATCTACCAAGGGTCACGACCGATGGATCCGCCGGCGTGGTGGATACGGCTATGGGACGGCCAACAGAGAGGAGCGGGCACTGGCGCTAGAGGCGTAGAGGGCGATGTCCAAGCGGCGGTTGCTGCTGCGGGAGGCGGAGGAATGAGACCTGGTTGAATGGTATCTTACGGTCTCACTGCGCTTCCGCGACGGTGAAATTAGGGAGAGTACACAGCTCCAAGTTCCTACCCGTAGCGGCTTCCTGAGGGCGGTCATGAAATAGAAAATCAAAGCAGACGACTGCGTTAAACTTTACACGCAATGGCAGAAGCAAAGACCACAGTATGACCGGAGCTGCACCAGCACACGTAATGGCGTCGTGCACATCTGGTATGGTCTGCTCTGTGCCCTGACGTGCTCAAATCGTTGAACCGTAAGAAGGCCTCTAAGCCAGCATCTGACGCTCGTTTGACCAATGCAAGTCATCCGGTCTCGTTCAATGCCCTCTTGATGCTTGGAAAATATATTTGCTATACCATCACTTGACATACGCTTTACCAACGACATACTCGACTAAGCTAATCGCTCACAATGCGTCTCTGCGCCACCAAGTCACATTGTCACCGTATAGCAATAATACCTGTGCGATGAAACGAGACCATTCAGCTCGAATACCAGATCCGTGATTGGAACACGTGCTTCCGTTTCTACCCTTTGGATGGAACAGCCCTCTACCACACTACAAACTTCCCGGCCAAAACCTCCCCCGATCCTTCGCATCCTTCTCCCAAGCCCAATTATGTGCAAACACCACCTCCACAGTCCCTTTCCCCTCCGTCGTCGCCTCCTTCCCGCCCTCTTGTTGCCCATCATTTGCCGGCGGTGGAAGCGCAAACCCCTCCTCATTCGCCACCCTCATCTTTCGCAATGTCTCCATCGTCGCCTTCCGATCCGCATGAATGCAGCATGCTCTGCCCTCAGTGTCCGTCCATGTCGCGATCTCGCGCTCGCCCGTGAAGAGGCGGATGTCGTGGCATGCATCGCCACCTAGGTAGATCCATCGTGGTGGGTCGTTGCTGTTGGCGGCGTCGTCGTCGTCGGAGGAGGAGGCGTCGACCCGGCAGAGAAGGTTGATGTGTCCCGGCAGATGGCCGGGGGCGTTGATGATGAAGCATTCTCGGGAGGAGGCGGATGGGAAGGGGATGGCGGCTGCGAAGGGTGGGAGGGGCTGCCATTGGTAGTCTGATGTCTCGGCGGCGCTGGATGTTGGTTCTGGGAGGGCGATGACGCGGTTTTGGTCTGTGGGGAGGAGGTCGGGTTCGAAGTGGCTGTGGGAGCCTATGTTGAGGGTGGTCTTGCCGGAGAGCTGTTTGGGGGTTTGGCTGTCTCAGTGTTTGGGTCGCTCAAATGGTTGCGAGGAAGCCTTCAGGGAATGTTTCGCCACAACTGCAGTACTCACTAGGTCAAGCGCTCCGGGACCGACGACGAATTTTGTCTTGAGATTGCTGAAGTCTGCTGGGTAGCCAACATGGTCGTAATGCACATGGCTCAGAATTACGTAGTCGATGTCGTCCGGACTCAAGCCGCCTTCCTTGAGCGATGCTACAACGTCGGGCTCGCCAGTGATTGGCTGCCGGCTGTCGATGTGCTTCTGTAGCACGTCTGGGTAGAGGCTCAAGTCCCGCCGGATGCCAAGATCGAAGACGATGCGTGTTGTCTTTTCTGGCGTGACGTGCTGGATGAGGAAGCTGAGCGAGGGAACTGTGAACTTGATGCCTGGATCGGCTGGGTCGACAAAGAACTTCTCGGGAATCGTGAGACTGCCAGCGTTCAGAGCGTGGACGGAGACTTTTGCCATTGTTCGGTAGGGATAAGGAAGAGACCTGCTCGGCCTGGAAGAGTTCATGTACCTATGTTGTATGACGCTCCTTTCGCGTGCGGAGTGCCCACCCGTCTCTTTGCGGGGAAAGAGGGGATGTTGGTAGATTAATGACTTGACTCCAACTGAGTTGGGGGTGACCTCCAGCATGGTGGGATGCAGAAAACCAGTCAAGTCGTACAGAGTTCTTTTGATACTCATGTCTATGTTTCACACATCTCCTGGGAGGACTTCGCGACCACAGCGTCTGGTGCTGCGTGAAGATCCGGAGATCTGTGGCCAAGCACTAGCTGGGTTTTGAACTGTTGGCATGCCGTCGACGCACGCTGGCCGGGACGAATTGCAACGCAGACAGGCTGTCGACCAATTCATCCATCGGTTCTGCTGTCTTCTGGTCGCTTTGTGAAGAATTTGCACTCATGGAGCCGATTGCTCGACTAGCCTTCCCATGACACACTGGCTGCGAGCCGTAGTTGCCGTCGCCGACAGGGGCCTGACTATTGCTCAAGCGTCTGTGCCTCGAGATCGCGTCGTGAGGTGTGGTCGCGGTTGAGACGCGTCTCCTATGGGATGTGCCCTGCAGCATCGATGTGCGCTTGTCAATACCAAACTCGACTACGCGGAAATTGTATGACTTTGGAAAACAGTGCTTGTCGACAAGATGCATGCGTCGTTTCTGGGGCGTCGCACACACTTTCTCGCAGTCTTCAACGAAGCACACGTAGGTCTTCTCACCCTGGCTTTCTAGCTCGGCCCGTAGCGGGTTATGCAATTCATCGATGTGCAAGTCGAGGAAATGATCTGTAGGGAAGTTCCTGTCGCATGATGAGCATCGATGGGAGTGCTCTTTGTGATAATGAAGTTCAAATGCAGCGATTGAATCGAAACTCAAGGCTTTGGTATGAGGCGGAAGCGAGCACTGCATGGCCATTGTGCCGGTAGAGTCCTCCCCGGTGACATCTACTGCACTGACCTTACCACTGCGTTTGTCAGTCCTATCTGAGTCTTCATCGGCTGATGGAGAGTCTGGCGAAGGAGAGAACGAGACATCTCGCGATCGTTTGTTAGACATTGCGGCATTGACGAAGGCGGTGTGGCTCAACGATGTCCACAGCTGTTCCTGCCTATTTGTCGCTCCGAGCTATTTGAAGCTCGGGCGGACGCTTGGCACCAAGAACGAACTGTCGTGGAATCTGGACTTTCCTTTGGAAGCTCTCGACGCTCTACAAGTACCTGTACCTAAAATACGCAGTCAACCGTACATACTTAGTATTTCATGCAAAGGACTCCCTGGCACAGCGGATTCATTCATCGATCCAATATACCCAAAAATTTGCTGCACCCCTGTCAATCGTTGCTCTATGGATCGCGATGTTGCTCCAATCGCAAGATCAACTCCACGGGCGGATGTCATGCATGCTTCCAACGTCACCACTTTGACTTTTTCCTGTTCACAGCACCAGAGCCCGCCCCGTCGAGTAGCATAGCAACAGACGGCACATGCTCTGCTCAGTGGAGCGTATGCCAACGGCCTGCAATGCTGCTGGTATACTTGAGGCTTACCAGCATGTGAGGCGGTGCAAATTCTCATTTTCAGTTCTGACCTTGAAATCTCGAGCTTCAGATTCAACAGTAAGTACCAGCCATGTATTGCTGACACCTACCATCTGCCACTCTGCCGCCTATTGCTCGATACCCTAAGTGCCTGTGTGAACCACTTGCCTTTCTCGAGCCCCTCATCCTTGAGCGATACTGGGCTCAGCTCCATACCGCCCAACATGGCGCCTTCCCTACTTGACAAGCAGTCCCAAGTGGTCTTCTTCTCAGCCACGGCTATAGCACTATATGGCTACGACCAGGGGATGATGTCCCTCATAAACACCAACAACGACTATCTCTCGACCATGGGCATCGCCGAGGAAGATCCACTCGTTGGTGTGATCGTTGCCGTCTACTATCTTGGATGCACCGTTGGCGCCATCCTTGCTTCCTGGCTCTCCAACACGCACGGCCGGAAACTTTCAATTATTGTCTGCCTCACCACCGCTAGCATCGGCAACCTCATCATGTTCCTCGCCGGCTACAACGGCATGTCTGGCGCGATATACGTCATGCTCATCGGACGCATCGTCATGGGATTAGGCGTAGGAGGCATCGATGCGTCGTGCCCGTCTACAGCTCCGAGCTCTCCGAAGACGACGCTCGCGGCACGGCCCTAGCACAAGAATTCCAAGCCAACATCTTCGGCCTAAACATGGCCTTCATCGTGAACCTCGCCTTGACCCACAACTTAGGCAAATTCAACCAGTGGGCCTGGCGCAGCCCGATCATCATCATGCAAGTCTTTCCCGCAGTCATGATGGCGGTGGCAGGCCTCCTTCCCGAAACACCTCGTTGGTACGTTCTACACGAAAAGCCCGAGAAGGCAGAGAAATCCATTGCGAAAGTCTGGGGCCAAGACGCCGTGGACGAGCGCATCAAGTCCTTGAAAGAAGCCCACGAGAAGGAACTCGAGGACGGCTCCGGCAAACTCACCTACGCCGATCTGTGCCTGCCCGGCCGCGACCAGTTCCACCCCACGGTCATCACCGTCATGGGCCAAGTCAACCAGGCCCTGACGGGCTACGGAGCTGTGAGCGTCTACGGCCCACAGATCTTCGAACTCCTCGGCTTCCAAGTCACTGACGCCGAGTACCTGACCATGGGCAACTACCTCTTCTATTTCGGCATGATGACTCTGGCTTGGATCTTGATCGACCGCAAAGGCCGTCGCTGGCTGCTCGTGTCGGGCTCATTCTGGCTAGCAGTTTCATTCGCTCTGCTGACCCTGCTCGGCGGCCTGGCCTCCAATCGCGGTAGTCTCGGCATTCCGCTCCTGGCGACCGGCGTGCCCGGCATCATAACGCTCTACCTCGCTACGGCAGCTTTCGGCATCTGCTGGCTCACTCCGCCCTTCCTCATTCCCACCGAAATCTACCCATCATCTTGCCGCGCACAAGGCTCAGCTATCTCGGTGATCATCTGGGGACTCGCGAACTTCACGATCACGCTCCTGACACCCATCGGCTTCAACAACCTCGAGTACTGGCTCTTCGCGGCGTTCGCAGTCACGAATGGCTTTGCGGGCGTGTGGACGTGGGCGTATATTCCGGAGAGCGGACATCGGTCGTTCGAGGAGAATCAGAAGTTCTTTGAAGAGGCGGAGAAGGAGGGGAGCTGGCGCGTGGGGCGTGTCAAGGGAGGCGAGTGGAGGAATTTGCCGAATGGGGGTGGTGGGGAAGGTGATGAGGAGGAGCAGGATGGTGGAGGGGCAAGGAAGAAGAATGGCAACGGTGGAGATGAGAGGAGACACTGCTGGGGAGGAGGGACAGCGATTGATCGGGGCTCTGGTGGGAAGGCACGACGTTGTAGTGCTTTGCTAATTGCTTGGAGTTGTGGTGCAAGCGATGTCTCCGCTGGAAGCATGGAATCTAAGCTATGGGATCACGTAGTACCATGCATAGTGAACTTGGTTCCTTGATCCAGAACACCCGTAGCAAAACCTCCTCAGGGAGGACGCTGCAGGTATGATTGATCTTCCTGCTCGAGTCGGCGATGCCGCAATGACCGTCACTTGAGTGTCACTTGAGCGTCATCGAGTAAGAAATTGGTAGGTAAGATTCATCGTGGATTTCATCGACAGGGAGGACGCTGTGGGCATGAGTTCGTCTCGCCGATCACTGGAGGCTAAAGGGGAAAAGTCGATATCCTGGTGACCGATCCGGCTGCTGAAGGTCTTGGCGCCAGGAGGAACCGCGTCAACCCGGTCAGGGCGGGCTCTGAGTGCTAAGACTGTTCTGCAGATCGACCTAGAAGGCCGGGAAGAGCCCCATCCGAGCGTCAAGTCGCAGGATCAATCGACTATCAGGGAACTCGCTGTTGGAAATTCATGGCGTGTAGGTCAGCATTGGAGCAAACGCTCATTTCTTGGCTGAATAGCTTGACAATCGTTCCTTCCAGATGTTACCACCTTCCACGGCACGGGTAAGCTCGCAGAAAGCAAGAGCACCTCGCTTTCGTGCCAGCTACTGCTCTCTGGCTCTCCGCATTCACGTGTACTGGATGTAAATCGTCGAGGAGGCATGCTGAGTCAAGAGAAGGTTGAGGCAAACCATGACCTATTTCCTGATCCGGCAACGATGGCTTTTACTCGAGTAGCCTCGTCGCGGACGCGTGCCAGCCCATCACTTGATACCGCTGGAGGAGTCATGCACAATGCACAGTGACTGAGCACCGCGATGTGAGCGAAGTCAATGTCGACGCAAGTGAAGTACCCGCCCGTGCTCATGACCGAACTACATAAGGCAAGTACGCTCATGAGCACGCCTTCCTCCCGCCTCTCCTCATAACCATCAAACAAAGTCTTGCCTGCCTAGTACATATTGAACAATTTGCACCACACGCTCATCCCCAAACTCTCACCAACTCCCAGCGAGAATGCCAATCACCTACACAGCCTTCAAAGGCTCCCCCTCCGGCACAATCCAAGAGGAGACCGTCTGCCACCGCGACCTCCAGCACGATGAAGTCCTCGTCCGCATAACGCACAGCGGCGTCTGCGGCACGGACGAACACACGCGCCACACCCACCGGACGCTTGGCCACGAAGGCGTCGGCGTCATCGAGAAGGTCGGCAGTGAGGTAGTAGGATTTGCGCCGTAAGCTATTCTCCTTCAGTCGGCTTTCGTCCACTCGAACTCGAATTCTGGGCGCATTCATGTACGTGTGCTAACGAACCACCCACCCCAGAAACGACAGAGTTGGCATCGGCTACGTGCGAGGTGGCTGCGGAGCCTGCAAAGAATGCCGCCTAGGCTACAACTTCTACTGCGTCACCAAACCGAACAACTACGGCTTCGACAAAGGCGACGAGGACGTTGCGACGTGGGCTTCCCACGCCGTCCTCCCCACAATCCGTCTCGCCAAGATCCCCGATGCAATCCCCTCCGAGTATGCGGGCCCGCTGATGTGTGCGGGTCAGACTGTCTGGCTGCCGTTTGCGCGAACCGACATCCGACCCTGGCATACGGTTGGGATTTTGGGGATTGGTGGTCTGGGGCACTTGGCCATCCAGTTCGCTAGTAAGATGGGATGTAATGTCGTGGTATTTTCTGGGTCGGAGAGCAAGCGGGCGGAGGCCAAGAAGCTAGGTGCGAATAAATTCTACACAGCAGAGGATCTCGAGAAGGAGGATATGCCAAAGGGTTTCGTTGATCATCTGCTGGTGACGACGAGCCAGATGCCGGATTGGAAAGTGTAAGTTCTGCATCCTGCTCAGGCGGGCTCTATGTGGGCGGGTGGCTGAAGACGAGCACAGGTACCACTCGGTCTTGGCTAACCGCGCCTACATCTATCCTCTGACCATCTCAACCGACGACTTCAAGATGAATCAGTTCTCCATGATCCAGAAAGAGATCACCGTTCGAGTGCTGTGTGCTTCGACCATCGTACAGGTCAACGAGATGCTGGGGTTTGCGGCTCGACACGAGATCAGACCTATCATTGAGGAGTTTCCGATGACACTGGAGGGTATCAATGAGGCGATGGGCAAATTGGCGGCTGGGAAGATGCGGTATCGGGGCGTGCTGAAGGTTTGAGTATCGCAAGACAGATGTGCGCCGTCTTCGCCGGCTATCATTATCTGACCAAGCGGTGAAACAGATATATCCAGCTCAACGGTGATGTCAGTCCTTTCGGAGTCCCCCGTGGCCCAGTTCTATACTGAATCATTCGTCCTGACTGGTGCACAAGTGAGGCTCATCCGAATCTTACCAGTCGGACCAGGGTCCCTTCACTGCCCAGCCAAGTGAATGTGAATGACTGAATCTGAATCATGCATCAAGCGGTGACTACTCCCCCATCGAGTCAGTGAAATGACGTCTGCCTCCAGTCTTCACTTTGGTTAAGGATCATAAATAGGCGGCGCCCCCACCACTCTCCTCTCTTCTTTTCCTCACGAGTGGCCCAGTCGCAGTCAGCTCTAGCTTGCCATTGCCATGCCTTGGTAACGCTTTGCGCTACCTGGCGGGGCGAGATGCTGCCCTCACAAAACACCAAAGAAATTGGCTGCCACCCGCTAGGTCCAGGGGTCAAGCTGTGACGAGAAGTCGTGAGCGTTGTCTGCAACTCATGACCTCCGGCAGCTCGCGGCCCTGGACAGCGCCCTCCCTGGCTTGAAAATCCGTGACGAGTCTGTACAACAACCTGACGCTCAAGTGAGGCTGGTTCAAGACTGCCCACTGTACTGGCGATGGAGTTTCTGGCCTTCAGAGCCCGCCCTGGCTTGGGAAAAAATCCAAGTTCCCAAGGTGCTAACGACGCAGTCATAGCCCGGGGGGGTGGAGCGAGCTCCTTCACTGCCGGTTGAAGTAAATGACCGAACTTTAATCATGTAGGAAAGAGTGAATAGTCCTCGACCGAGTCAGTATGGCGCCTGCCTGCTGTCTTCACTTCGCTGGAAGGCTTATAAGTAGTCGCCTTGCCCCCCGACTTCAACTCTTCTTCTTTCCTCACGGCTTTGGTCTCTTTTTTCCGCTCTCATTGCCATGCCGTGGTAACACTCGATGCTGCCTGGCGGGGCGAGATGCTGCTTTCCAAGGATCTCATCCGCAAGGATGCTCAGCGTGAGAAGGTGCAGCTTCTTGACCCACGCGCTGCCCTCAGCTACGTATGTAGCTGGACCCCTTCGATGTATCCGTTGGAAGGCTCCCCGAAGCGACGATCGATCATCAGGTCGCGCCAGTAGTCAATGATGCCCATCATCACTTGCTATTCAGATTGCCTTCTAGTCGCTATGGTAGGAGTCGCTCCGCTAGGTGCTAGTAAGACACCCCCTCCCTCGACATTCGACCTCACCATGGTCCGTAGCGGATTTCCTGGCCACGAAGGTCGCTGAAGCCCTGATGCAAGTTCATTGGCAGAGTTGGCTCTTTTGCATGGAGCCTCACTTGGGCGTCAGATTGTGGTGCAGACTTATCACGGATTTCCAGGCCAGGGAGGGCGTTGAAGGCCTCTCACTCTTTCGCTGACCAAGTCGATGGGTTGCGATAAGCCTCGCTTGAGCGTCAAGACGCTGGGAAGATTATATCGGGAAATTTCTAGCCAGGGAGGGCGCTGTAGAAATCCTCACAAATCATCATCTTCGCTTCCATCCCCTCCGCCACGCTTCCGCTTCCCAGAAGTCATGTTTCCACCACGACCGCCAACCTGCTCCTGATGTTCCCGCAACTCCAGCACATAAGTCCGCGCATCTCTGTCCTCGCCATGCCACCTGCCCTTCTTGCCCTTTCCATTCTTCGTGCTAGGTCGATGGTTCTCGTTGTCCGCGGTGGGCTCCTCTCCTCCACTACGTCCACCGCGCCGCCCGTCCACGCCTTTCGGCACAATCTCCCCCAGCGTCCTGGCATGCGCATAGCCCGGATAAGCGCTCCACGGAAAGCGGAATGACTCGACGATGTTGTAGCCCGTGTGCCGGGCGAGGTCGCGGATGTTCCAGAGAGTGTAGGGATGACCCTCGAATATGGTGATGAGAACTTGTGGGATGCGTGAAGTGTCCCTAGCCGCAGGGTCCTCCTTGGACGTGGAGGCAGAGCTGGAGTCTGAGTCTGAGTCGGACGGCGTGGAGTAGCGCTCGGCGCTTTTGTCTTGACCGCTGTGGTTGCCACCTCCATTGTTGTGGACCTTGCCATGCGCACCCCTTGACCGCCGGCTCGCTCCATTCGTCGTCTGATCAATCTCCAACGGAACAAGGAGCGCCTTGCAGCCCTCCAAGAACTTGACAAGCAGCTCCTGATTCGCACGGACTTGTCGGTTGACATCCGTAGAGAGGCCACCGACGTGTGGAAAGTTGAAGACTATTTTGGTGAAGGATGTAAATGACGGGGCCCACCTCGTTGCTGGTGGCAGAAGAGGCTTTTGCGGTGGCGGGGAAGTTGAGTGGCGTCTATGCTGTAGAGTACGCGGGAACGAGTTTGCGAGAATGAAGGGAGCTGGTGGTGTGATGATGGGTTTGGCTGTGGTGGGAGCGAAATGGGCGGATTTGATGACGGTCGTGCCGTTGTTGGAGGCGGCGAGAAGCCTTCAAATACCACCTCCCTCTCTTCAGAGACATCGCCTTCATTGTTGGTCGCTTCGGAATCGTCCACCTTCGCCGCCTTAGTATCCAGCTGCTCAATCGTTGTCATCACTCTGGGGTACTTCTCCACCAACTGCCTCTGAGAATCGTAACATGTTGCCGTCACAGCCAACAGCCTGTGGTGCTTAATCAGCGACAAGGCGAAGGAGAAATCGCCCTCACCAATCAGCAGTATCCGGTCATGGCTGGAAAACGGGACACGCGACTGGCCTGTGCTGCTGTTATGCACGCGATCATTCTTCTTGCTCGTCTTGGCTGGTGGACCATGACCCGTCGACGCTGATGTCTGTGATTTGGAGCGGGCGGCTTGGCTGTGTTGGCGGCGAGCTGCTTTGGTCTTGATATGTGCGATGTTAGGCCTCAGTCGCTTCGCTGGTGCTTTGCCCATCGAGTTCAACGAGTGTGTAGTACGAAAAGAAAACGTCAATCGTTGTGGGGATTTGTGGCGGCGGAATTGGAGTTTTGGGGGAGGAGCGGGCCCTAAAAGGAATGCTTCTGTAAGACTACCGTACAGTACAGGTTCTAGTCAGCCCTTCTCCCTTGTGGGTGCAAGCTCACTACACCTTCTGACCTCCCACACCTTGCTCGACCAAACCAATCGTTCCGCCCACCCTTCGGCTACTCGTCTGCTAAGACACCTCCTGCACTCCGCACCCTCCTTCTCTAGTAGGAGCGCCTGCGGCGCGACCAGGAAATTGCTCGCTGCGCTCGCCTGAGGTGGTGG